>NC_135235.1:713953270-714170186 GCF_051348905.1 Ranitomeya variabilis | reverse complement strand
GGATTGGTGTATTGAAGCCATGGTGCTTTTCAAGAGCCTTTGAGCCACTTGTAATGTAGAAACCTGTTTTTCACTGACAGATGATGGACCTGAGTATGGAATTGTTTTTTTGGGAGATGAGTAGAAGGTTTATTGGTGTAATTTTCCTCAACATAACATTGTTTGGTGACTTTTTACTCTATATTTCGGAGGCAGAATGGACAATCAGTTGAACACAACGCTCTACTGGTTCATCCTATGAGGTTTTCTATTAGACTGTGAGCTGTCATTGTCTTAGTGAATAATTACGTATTCAACATAACTTGTCATGTTGTGGATAGTTTACGTACAAATGTTAAAATATGTAAAATTCAAGGATTTTTTTAATGAAAACTAATTGGTTTTATTTTTAACAGATGACTGCACCAGGCAATCAGAGGGGCAGCTGACATCTTCAGTTTTTAAATCAGATAATCTTGAGATCCCACAGGATACAATTGAAGTGAATGCCATTACTCCAGATATACCATCATCCCTTCACAGCAAAGATCTGTCGTCTGATCTTTTGAAACAGGTCCTGTCTTCTGATTCATTACCGACTACTAAGGAAAATCAAAGTCACAAAATAAGCATTAAAAAACAAATTGGTCCTGAAGTAAAGAAACCATTTTCACTTTTAGAATATGGAAATCATTTTCCCCTCCAAGAATCTTTTCTTAAGCATCAAAAAATTCACACAGCAGAGAATAGATTTTCTTGTTCCAAGTGTGGGAGATGTTTTAACCAGAAGTGGAATCTTGTTATACACCAAAGAACTCACACAGGGGAGAAGCCTTTTTCATGTTTAGAATGTGGGAAATGTTTTAATTGGAAAGTGCATCTTGATAGCCACCAGAGATTACACACAGGAGAGAATCCTTTTTCCTGTTCAGTATGTGGGAAATGTTTTAACCACAAATCAAATTTGGTTACGCACCAGAGAACTCACACGGGTGAGAAGCCTTTTTCCTGTTCAGAGTGTGGGAAATGTTTTAACCACAAATCAGATTTGGTTAAGCACCAGAGAACTCACACAGGTGAGAAGCCTTTTTCATGTTCAGAATGTGGGAAATGTTTTAACCACAAATCAGATTTGGTTAAGCACCAAATAACTCACACAGGGGAGAAGCCTTTTTCATGTTCAGAATGTGGGAAGTGTTTTAATCGGAAAGTGAATCTTGATAGCCACCAGAGATTACACACAGGAGTGAAGCCTTTTTCCTGTTCAGAATGTGGGAAATGTTTTCAACAGAAATCAGCTTTGGTTACACACCAGAGAACTCACACAGGTGAGAAGCCTTTTTCCTGTTCAGAATGTGGGAAATGTTTTCAACAGAAATCAGCTTTGGTTACACACCAGAGAACTCACACAGGTGAGAAGCCTTTTTCCTGTTCAGAATGTGGGAAATGTTTTAATCGGAAAGTGAATCTTGATAGCCACCAGAGATTACACACAGGAGAGAAGCCTTTTTCCTGTTCAGAATGTGGGAAATGTTTTCAACAGAAATCCGCTTTGGTTACACACCAGAGAACTCACACAGGTGAGAAGCCTTTTTCCTGTTCAGAATGTGGGAAATGTTTTCAACAGAAAGTGAATCTTGATAGCCACCAGAGATTACACACAGGAGAGAAGCCTTTTTCCTGTTCAGAGTGTGGGAAATGTTTTAACCACAAATCAGATTTGGTTAAGCACCAGAGAACTCACACAGGTGAGAAGCCTTTTTCATGTTCAGAATGTGGGAAATGTTTTAACCACAAATCATCTTTGGTTGCACACAAGAAAACCCACACAGGAGTGAAGCCTTTTTCCTGTTCAGAATGTGGGAAATGTTTTCAACAGAAATCCGCTTTGGTTAAGCACCACAGAACTCACACAGGTGAGAAGCCTTTTTCATGTTCAGAATGTGGGAAATGTTTTAAAGAGAAATCTGCTTTGGTTTCGCACCAGAGAACTCACACAGGAGTGAAGCCTTTTTCCTGTTTAGAATGTGGGAAATGTTTTAACTACAAATCAGATTTGGTTACGCACCAGAGAACTCACTCAGGAGTGAAGCCTTTTTCCTGTTTAGAATGTGGGAAATGTTTTAAACACAAATCAGATTTGGTTAAGCACCACAGAACTCACACAGGTGAGAAGCCTTTTTCATGTTCAGAATGTGGGAAATGTTTTAATCAGAAATCATCTTTGGTTGCACACAAGAAAACCCACACAGGAGAGAAGCCTTTTTCCTGTTCAGAATGTGGGAAATGTTTTAAGCACAAATCAAATTTGGTTACGCACCAGAGAACTCACTCAGGAGTGAAGCCTTTTTCCTGTTTAGAATGTGGGAAATGTTTTAAACACAAATCAGATTTGGTTAAGCACCAGAGAACTCACACAGGTGAGAAGCCTTTTTCATGTTCAGAATGTGGGAAATGTTTTAATCGGAAATTGAATCTTGATAGCCACCAGAGATTACACACAGGAGTGAAGCCTTTTTCCTGTTCAGAATGTGGGAAATGTTTTCAACAGAAATCAGCTTTGGTTAAGCACCACAGAACTCACACAGGTGAGAAGCCTTTTTCCTGTTTAGAATGTGGGAAATGTTTTAAACACAAATCAAATTTGGTTAAGCACCAAAGAATTCACACAGGGGAGAAGCCTTTTTCCTGTTCCTAATGTGGGAAATGTTTTACATTGAATTCATCTCTTTAAGCCCTTCATGACCTTGGGATTTTCCGGTTTTCCGTGTTTGTTTTTCGCTCCCCTCCTTCCCAGAGCTATAACTTTTTTATTTTTCCGTCAATATGGCCATGTCAGGGCTTATTTTTTGCGAAACAAGTTGTACTTTTGAACAACATCATTGGTTTTAGCATGTCGTGTACTAGAAAACGGGAAAAAAATTCCAAGTGCGGTGAAATTGTAAAAAAAGTGCAGTCCCACACTTTTTTTTGTTTGGCTTTTTTGCTATGTTCACTAAATGCTAAAACTGACCTGCCATTATGATTCTCCAGGTCATTACGAGTTCATAGACACCTAACATGACTAGGTTATTTTTTATCTATGTGGTGAAAAAAAATTCCAAACTTTGCTAGAAAAAAGAAAAAAATTGGCCATTTTCCGATACCTGTAACGTCTCCACTGTTCATGATCTGGGGTCGGGTGAGGGCTAATGTTTTGTGTGCCGAGCTGGCGTTTTTAATGATACCATTTCGGTGCAGATACGTTCTTTTGATCGCCCGTTATTGCATTTTAATGCAATGTCGCGGCAACCAAAAAACTGTAATTCTGGCGTTTTCGAATTTTTTTCTCGCTACCCTGTTTAGCGATCAGCGTAATGCTTTTTTGTGTTGATAGATCGGGCGATTCTGAACGTGGCGATGCCAAATATGTGTAGGTTTGATTAATTTTTTATTGATTTATTTGAATGGGGCGAAAGGGAGGTGATTTAAACTTTTTTATTTATTTTTTTTACTTTTTTTTTTTTTTTTTCTTTACTTTTGCCATGCTTCAATAGCCTCCATAGGAGGCTAGAAGCTGGCACCTCGCGATCGTCTCTGCTACATAGCAGTGATCATCAGATCGCTGCTATGCAGCAGAAATGCAGGTGTGCTATGACACAGCTACCGGTGATCAGTAACTATAGAGGTCTCAAGGACCTCTATGGTTACTATTCAGAAGCATCGCTGACCCCCGATCATGTGACGGGGGTCAGCGATGCGCTCATTTCCGGCCGGAAGCGCCGGTTAAATGCCGCTGTCTGCGTTTGACAGTGGCATTTAACTAGTTAATAGCGGCGGGTGAATTGCGATTTCACCCTCCGCTATTGCGGGCACATGTCAGCTGTTCAAAACAGCTGACATGTCCCGGCTTTGATGCGGGCTCACCGCTGGAGCCCTGCATCAAAGCTCGGTATCTGACCTCAGACGTACTGTCCCGTCCGAGGTCAGAAAGAGGTTAATAAACATCAGAGAAGTTGCACAGGGGAGAAGCCTTTTTCATGTTCAGAATGTTGGAAATATTTAACCAAAAATTGTAACTTCTTAAACAGTTGTCTTACTACTAGGACAACACCTTGTCATTCCTTATGTTTGGCCTCGTTTAAAACAAAAATACTCATACACAGCTCCTTTGACAGCTCCAATTCTGCGGTGTCAGGATTCATGTGAGGTTGTTAGGCTAGGTTCACATTGCATTAGTGCAGTCTTTTCAGCGCATACGCTAACGGACTGCGCTAACGCAAGTGCTGACTTTGGCACAGCGCTAGCGCAGATGGAGCATATGCTAGCTCCATCTGCGCTAGCAGTGACGGACCCGTAAACGCTGCAGCCCGCGTCTCGGGTCCGTCACTCAATGACGGCACATCGCTAGCGCACGCCCATTGTGGACGTGCGCTAGCGATGCATCTACCCATAGGAAGTAATGGCGGCGTTAACAGACTACGTTACACCGCGTTATGCCACGGTGTACTGTAGTCCGTTTAACGGATCACACTAACGCAGTGTGAACATAGCCTTACAGTACACAAGCCCTGCGCCCAATCGGTGCCATCTTCACTGTCCCCGCCTTCGGAAGTATTGAACATAAACAGGAAACCAGAGCTGCGACTGCTCTCTACTTCCTCCTTTTGTTTGATTTGAAGTTGGGGACAGTGACATCAGCGCTGATTGGCCGCAGGGCTCACATGACCTGACAAACTCACATGAGCTTCATGAATGCAAGTGCTGACACTGCTGGAGCTGCATCGGCATGGAAGGTTTGAATAATTATTTTTATTTTAACAGGATCAAACATAAGGCTTGAGAAGTGATTGTCCAAGTAGAGAACAACCCTTTTAAACAAAAAAGTCCCACACAGCGAGAAGTCAGTATCATACCTAGAGTGTAAAGAATGAATTACTTGAAAATTGTATTTTCTTGACTGTCAAAAATAGCTCTGACATGGAGAAAATATATACAATGGGGAAAATAACTATTGGATAATATACAGATTTTTGCAAGTTTTTCCAGCTACAAGGAATGAAGTCTGTAATTTTTTTATTTTGTAGGTACACTTCAACTGTAAGAGACAGAATCTAAAAATAAAAGCCAGGAAATAACATTGTATGATTTTTGCATAATTAACCCCTTCCTGACCTGACGCCACGTAGGCGTCATGAAAGTCAGTGCCAATCCGACCTGTGATGCCTATGTGGCGTAATGGAGGGATCGCGTCCCTGCAAATCGGGTGAAAGGGTTAACTCCAATTTCACCCGATCTGCAGGGACAGGGGGGTGGTACTTCAAAATCTAACACAAATTCGCAACGTGGCCACATAGCCTTAGGGTTGGAATTAGTTAGGGTTGGAATTAGTTAGGGTTGGAATTAGGGCTAGGGTTGGAAATAGGGTTAAGATAAGGCTTGTAGTTAGGGTGATGGTTAGGCTTAGGGGTGTGTTGGGGTTAGGGTTGCGGTTAGGGTTGGGATTAGGGTTAGGGGTGTGTTGGGGTTAGGGTTGTGATTAGGGTTATGGCTAGAGTTGGGATTAGGGTTAGGGGTGTGTTGGAGTTAGAATTGAGGGGTTTCCACTGTTTAGGCACATCAGGGGTCTCCAAACGCAACATGGCGCCACCATTGATTCCAGCCAATCTTGCGTTCAAAAAGTCAAATGGTACTTCCTCCCTTCCGAGCCCCGACGTGTGCCCAAACAGTGGTTTACCCCCACATATGGGGTATCAGCGTACTCAAGACAAACTGGGCAACAAATATTGGGGTCCAATTTCTGCTGTTACCCTTGTGAAAATAAAAAATTGCTTGCTAAAACATAATTTTTAGGAAAGAAAAATGATTTTTTATTTTCACAGCTCTGCATTGTAAACTTCTGTGAAGCACTTGGGGGTTCAAAGTGCTCACCACATACCTAGATAAGTTCCTTGGGGATCTAGTTTCCAAAATGGGGTCACTTGTGGGGGGGTTTCTACTGTTTAGGCACATCAAGGGCTCTTCAAACGCAACTTGACGCCCGCAGACCATTCCATCAAAGTCTGCATTTCAAAACGTCACTACTTCCCTTCCGAGCCCCGACGTGTGCCCAAACAGTGGTTTACCCCCACATATCGGGTACCATCATACTCAAAACAAACTGGGCAACAACTATTGTGGTCCAATTTCTCCTGCTAATCTTGTGAAAATAAAAAATTGCAAGCTAAAAATTTTTGAGGAAAGAAAAATGATTTTTTATTTTCACGGCTCTGCGTTATAAACTTCTGTGAAGCACTTGGGGGTTTAAAGTGGTCACCGCACTTCTAGATTAGTTCCATGGGAGGTTTAGTTTCCAAAATGGGGTCACCTGTGGGGGAGCTCCAATGTTTAGGCACACAGGGGCTCTCGAAACGCGACATGGTGTTCGCTAACGATTGGAGCTAATTTTTCATTGAAAAAGTCAAATGGTGCTCCTTCCCTTCCAAGTCCTACTGTGTGCCCAAACAGTGGTTTGTGACCACATATGAGGTATCGGTGTACTCAGGACAAATTGTACAATAACGTTTGGAGTCCAGTTTCTCTTTTTACCCTTGGGAAAATAAAAAAATTGTTGCTAAAATATTATTTTTGTGACTAAAAAGTTAAATGTTCATTTTTTCCTTCCATGTTGCTTCTGCTGCTGTGAAGCACCTGAACTGTCAATAAACTTCTTGAATGTGGTTTTGAGCACCTTGAGTGGTGCAGTTTTTAGAATGGTGTCACTTTTGGGTATTTTCAGCCATATAGACCTCTCAAACTGACTTCAAATGTGAGGAGGTCCCTAAAAAAATGGTTTTGTAAATTTCGTTGTACAAATGAGAAATCGCTGGTCAAATTTTAACCCTTATAATTTCCTAGCAAAAAACAATTTTGTTTCCAAAATTGTGCTGATGTAAAGTAGACATGTGAGTAATGTTGTTTATTGACTATTTTGTGTCACATAACTCTCATTTAACAGAATAAAAATTCAAAATTTGAAAATTGTGAAATTTTCAAAATTTTAGCCAAATTTCCATTTTTTTCACAAACGCAAAAATTATCAACCTAAATTTACCACTAACATGAAGCCCAATATGTCATGAAAAAAAAATCTCAGAACCGCTAGGATCCGTTGAAGCGTTCCTGAGTTATTACCTCATAAAGGGACACTGGTCAGAATTGCAAAAAACTGCCTGGTCATTAAGGTCAAAATAGGCTGGGTCATGAAGGGGTTAAATTGCATTTTATTGCAATAAATACCGTATTTTTCGGACTATAAGACGCACCGGACCATAAGACTCACCTAGGTTTTAAAGGAGGAAATTAGGGAAATAAAAACTGAAGCAAAAAATGTGGTAAATTTTGTGCTTAATATCTCCTATCCTGGTATATGGTCCCCTCATCCACATCCTGATATACATTGTCACGATAATCTGAATATGCCATGTTTGAGTCTGCCTAGCTTTACAAGACACACGCTGCGGGTTATGCTGACCCCCCTCTCTTTTCTCTGCTGGTTGCCTGTGTGTGTGAAGAATTTTTATTGCCCCCGGCAAATAGCAGTTTCTGCGAAGGCTGCTCACTCCTCCCTCCTCCCATCTAGTACTAGTTGGAACTGGTGTAAGACATGAGTTTCTTTGTTCTATTAAAGTTACATATCGCGGCACTGATTTGGGCTGGAACTATACAAATTACATAGGTCTACCGATGGACATCCGGACTATCGGCCACTTAAAGCGCAAGCAGCTAGGCGCAATGAGTGCAAAGTGTGGATTTCTCCTTAAGCAGTTCATGTAATGGCTCCTTATTTACACTTAACAGAACGCCCCTGAAGTGGGAAACATCATGAGCATCGTGTCATACTTATGTGAGGTTCACACAGCAAATTATGTATAAAAAATAGTTTTCATATTGTAAGAAAAGGGGAGGTTTCAGCCCCTAAGTATGTCACCACAGGGGGGAGTGCCTGGGCTTTAGGCAGGGAATATCTGTGTAAAGCAGGATTCTGGCAGTGTCTTTTGCTGGGGATTCAGCTACAACAGGCTGTGCAATCTGACGTGAGAATAAGTGGGGAAGGTCCCCTCCCCCTGCCAGTATATGGCATACCATTGAATGATATAAAAGAATTGTATGTCAATTTTCACTGTTAATCACTTTTTATTTGTAATTGTGATATACACATGATTCGTCTTCTTTATAATATCTTTTTAATATTTTTGTAAATACTGCCTATCTTTTATGGAGTAAAATATATAATTTTACTAGCTTGTCTCTTCATGCTCTATACGACTGTGTGTCCTCTGAGGTGAATAACGCTACTGATTTAGGTTGGCTCCAGACCCGTTAACCTTTGGTGAAAATCGGAGCTAGTTGCAGCGACCTAGTTCTGTGCAATTGGGCGTCTTTGCAGTGACCAGCGGCATTGATAATTATTGTTCCAGCCTGAGTGGGAGTAGTTATATCGTCCTCGCTGCAGTGTGCCCAATAGCCAGTACATAGCAGGCAGCCTTTCTGGCGACTAATTACCCTGGGTGCAGTACCTGATCTGACCTGAAGATAAAGGGGGCGCCCGAGAGCTGCAAGTTCCAAACCGGAACTGGGAAGTGGGATGTAGCTAAATCCCCTTCGGAAGGAACCAGGGGAAATCAAACAACCCCCTTGTTATCAAGGTATCCGGGATGCCTGACATATTGTTGGGATCCGTGACATATTGTTGGCAGCACGGTGGGAACCGTGACACACATGGTCCCCTCATCCCTACTCTGGTATGCATGGCCCTCTCGTCCCTATCTTGGTATGCATGGATCTCTCATCCCTATCCTGGCAGGAATGATCATCCTCATTTCTATCCTGGTATGCAGGGCCCCAATCTCATCCTAGTATGCATGGCCTAATCCCTATCCTGGTATTCAGGGTTCTATCTTGTCCTAGTATTCATGGCCCCAATTCCTATCCTGTTATGCAGAGCCCCCATCTCATCCTATTATGTGTGGCCCCACCCCTATTCTGGTATGCAGGTCCCCCATCTCATCCTAGTATGCATGTCCCCAACCTTATTCTGGTATGCATGGTCCCAGTCTATCCTTAATGCAGCAGCCAGGGTTGTCCATCTAGCTAATCGGTATTCAGGCGTGTCCGCTCCGCCAGTCATTACACTGGCTGCCCATACATTATAGAATCCAACTCAAAGTACTTGTTCTGACCCACAAAAGCTCTACACAGTGCAGCACCCCCTTACATCTCCTCCCTCATTTTGGTCTATCGGCCTAACCGACCACTGAGCTCTGCAAACGACTTTCGACTAACCTCTGCACTGATCCGTACCTCCCATTCCTGCGCTAATCCTCTGGAATGCTAGATATTAGGACCTTCTGCAATTTGCATAGTTTTAGGTGCTCCCTCAAAACACATTTGTTCAGAGCGGCCTATCACGTTCACTAATCAGTCATTTTATGTGTGTGTGTGGGTAGCCCATTCACTACTTCCATCTATCCCCCACCCCCTGAAGATGTTTGGACCATCCTTGTAAATACATCATTGTAAGTACACACCTGTACTTTGTATCTCCCCCACCTCATTGTAGATTGTAAGCTCTCATGAGTAGGGTCGTCTTATTTTGCTTTAATTATTGTATTGTTAACATTGTTACTTATGACTGTTGTGTTTGAAACTGTTAAACTGTAAAGCGTTGCGGAATATGTTGAAGCTATATAAATAAATATTATTATTATTATGATTGGCCCCACCCCCATCCTGGTATGAATGGCCCCATCATAAAACATAAAAAAATAAATAATTTCACTTACATTCCCTGTGCCCCCTCGCCGCATCTTGTTCCGGTGCCAGCAGCTGCTTTATGCTTGTAAGCAGCGCATGTCAGGGAGCTCATAAGCAGAGCACAGCTGCCAGAATACTCACTGCTTTGCACGCCGAGACTGTGTGCGCAGAGAGCAGTGAGTATTTATTGCTCTTCAGTAGTGCAGTGTCAGCCAGAGCCTTCCTGCTTAAGATAAATGAATATTCACTTCTCTGGGCGTGGAGAGAGGTGAGTATACATTTCTCTTAAGTAGTGGCACACGTGGCTGCCCGGCAGCAGCTGGAAGCCGGCGGCTGACACTGTGAACGCTACTGAAGACCAATGAATACTCACTTCCCACCACACACATAGTCCCGGTGTGCAGAGCAATGAGTATTACGGCAACTGCCCTTTAGCTTGCAAGCTGCGCTGCTTACAAGCATAAAGCACCTGCTGGCATCGGAACAAAATGCTTTCAGGGAGTGCCGGGAATGTAAGTGTAATGATTTGGGGTTTTTTTATGTTTTCTGATGGGACCATGCATACCAGGACCAGGCTGGGGGGCCAATCATACCAGAATAAGGATGGGGCCTTGCATACTAGGACAAGATGGGGGTGGGGGCCATGCTTACCAAGACCGGGGTTGGGGGCCAATCATACCAAGATACTATTAAAGAGTAAATATTCATTGCCCTCCACATCCATGGGCGTGGAATGCAGTGAATATTCATTTCTCTTTAGCAGTGCGCACAGGAGTTAGCCACAGCAGCCGGCTCCAGCCTCCTGTGACCCGCTGCTCCCCTGATGCCACTCACCCACCTCCCCAACACAATCTGAGCCGGTACATCCAGACTATAATACGCACTCCCCATTTTCCTCCACGTTTTTGGAGGAAAAAGTGCATCTTATAGTCTGAAAAATACGGTATTTGATCACTTACCAACCAGCAAGAATTCTCTCTCACAGACCTGTTAGTTTTTCATTAAGAAGCTCTCCTACTCCTCACTCATTACCTGTATTAATTGCACCTGTTTGAAATCATTACCTGTATAGAAGACCCTTGTCCCCACACTCAATCACACTCCAAGCTCTCCACCAAGGCCAAGAACAAAAAACTGTCTAAGGACACCAGGGAAAAAATTGTAGACCTGCACAAGACTGGGATGGGCTCCAGGGTAGACCTGCACAAGACTTGCATGGGACGATAGGCAAGCTGCTTGGTGAGAAGGCAACAACCCTTGGTGCAATTATTAGAAAATAGAAGAAACACAAGATCACTGTCAATCTTCCTCTATTTGGGGCTCCGTGCAAGATCTCATCTCAAAGGGTAAGTATGATTCTAAGAAAAGTCAGGAATTAGCCCAGAACTAAATAGCAGGACCTGATCAAAGACCTAAAAAGAGCTGGGACTACAGTCTCAAACTTACTGTCAGTAACATACTATGCTGTCATAGATTAAAATCCTGCAGGGCATGCAAGTTCCCCCTGCTCACTCCGGCACAAGTCCAGGCCCGTTGGAAACCTGTCAGTGACCATGTGGATGATCCACAGGAAGCATGGGAGAAGGTCATGTGGTCAGATGAGAACAAAATATAACTTTGTGGTATAACTTCCACTCCATGTTTTGAGTGAGAAGAATGAGTACATGCCAACCATGAAGCATGATATGGGAAACCTCATGGTGCTTTTCTGCAAAAGAAATCCGATGACTGCACCATATTGAAGGGAGGATGAATGGGGTCATGTATCATAAGATTGTGGCGAACAACCTCTTTTCCTCAGTAAAAGCATTGAAGGTGGGTCATGGCTGGGTCTTCCAGCATGACACTGAACCCAAACACACAGCCGTGGCACCTAAAAGTGGCTTTGTAAGAAGCATTTCAAAGTCCTGGAGTGGCCTAGCCAGTCTCCAGAAAAACTTGCCTTGCGCAGGTGTGTACTACGGAGGACACAGCATGAACTTCAACCCAATATTGCGGCCAGCATGCAGCCAGGGGGTAAGGAAAGGGTGAAACAAAAACCCGAAAACCCCGCCCATATGACCACAACCTGTCCTGCCAAATTCAGGTGACAGGTTCCCTTCAATGTTGCCCTGTGACAGCCCTGAAACTTGAACTAACTGGAGATCTGTATGGAGGAGTGGGCCAAAATCCCTGCTGCAGTGTGTGTATACTTGATCAATAACTATGGGAAACGTCTGACCTCTGTAATTGCAAACAAAGGTTTCTGTACTAAATATTAAGTTCTGTTTGACATGAAATATACTATTGACATGAAATCCTCACCAGAATGTCACACACAAAAAAATCTCATGATGGGTAAAACCAGTGAGCTGTCTCAAGACCTTTGCAACCTTATTCTTGCAAAATATACTCATGGGATTGGTTACAGAAACATTTCTAAACTACTGAAGGTTCTAGTGAGTACTGTTGTGGCAGTAGTCTGGTAATTGAAAGAACATTATTTACCATAAATCGGCCATGACCAGGTTTTAGACAACATTTTTTCCAAGAGCCAAGGATTACCTGAGGAGAGCTACAGACAGACCTGGAATGAGCAGCTACAATTGTTATAAAGAAAACTGTAAGGCATGCACTCAACCTCCATGGTCTGTATGCAGGCTCACCACTCAAGGTTCCATTGCTGAACAAAAAGCAATTTTTTTTTTACAAAATTGCTTTTTATTGATTTTTAACATCTATAATGAAATAATAAAATTATATACACTTAGTTTACAAACTCTCAGATTTAGTTTCCTTTCTTCCATTTTCAAAATGGAAGGATCCCAAACGGAGTAATTGAAAAATAAAATAAGCAAACATATAATTCCCTAACTTCCTCCCGCCACCCAGACAGGCAGGCTATACTATTTATATTTCCAGTGTTCACTTCTATCCTATCATTCTCTTGACCACAGTAACCCCTCGGATGTTGCACTTCCTTATTTAATCTCTATACAATGTTCTGTTAGCCGGTATCTCTCCCCCCTTTTCCCTCCACATTTGGATCAATTATATTTAAGTTCCCCAATGTTCCACAAAAGTCTTAAAGTAAATACGAACTTGTCTGGTCAATGGGCCTCATGATTTTATGAAGTTCCTCCTTTTTATAATAACTGAGTACAAAGTCTTTTCACTTTATCATAAGCAATTTTCCATATCTCTCCTTATCACGGGCTGCTTTCATCCTTTCCAGATGGAATATCGCCGTCACTTCGCCGATTGTCTCTCTCCAATTTGGAATAGATTCAGAAAACTAATATTGTAAGAAGCATCTTTTGGCAATTAAACAGATTGTATGGAATATTGGGGGTTAGTTTTTCCTTCTCCAGTAATGGAAAAGAAATGGTAACAGACATAGAAGAACACTCGTATTTTCCAATATACGCTTTGTCTTTCCAGAATTCTTGTACTTAAGGGCAACTCCACAATCCATGTAGTATGTCGGAATCTTTAAGTTTGCATTTTGGACAATGTAACACCTTCACAAGACACATGCCCACATCAAATTCATTACATATAATAGAAAATACTATATTGTATTGTGGGCCAAATAATAGGATGTTGTGGGGTAATCGCAACTTTATGATACAAAAAACCACAGCAAACACGCGATCAATAACACACCCAAGAGAATTTGTTATATTAATAAATATAAAAAGACTTTACTTAGAAAATTGTCAGGATAGGAGACATAGGGGAAGCAAGGCTCATACCGTTTCACACATGTTTGGAAACGCAAGGGTGCACGCCATGAAAATGGCATTGAATATGCAGAGGAATACAAAGTAATTCATGCTCGAAGTATATGCAGACAATATGATCCTCTACGCTGACGTCACAGGCAACTATACTAACATTTCCTGAATAGTTGTAAAACATATAATATACAATTTACCTGGACCACGCAGGAATCAATCCCACCACAGCGTGCACCCGCCCCGACGCGCGTTTCGGCGTGATGGCCTTTTTCAAGGGGTAATGTGATAGGGGAACGGGGTAAGTATAAAAAGAGACCAACCACCAATAATAAGTTACCATGTGGTCACATGATCATTCTGCACCAATCATGATAGATCAACAAATCACGCCTATGTTTGCTGCCCGCGTACGTAATATATAGATCATGTGATGTATCTACATCACATCCTAGCGACACGCCGTCTGCTTAATGTGACGCGTGCGTAGCTACGGTGGCCTAAGACACAAGTCGGCGCCGGCGTCACGCGCACTGCGTGAGAACACCATGGCAACTGAGATGCCGGAAGCCGACAAGCGTACAGGGGCCTGTAGCACGCATGCGTACAAGCTAGATGCAGTGCCGCAATGTGGAGAAAGGATAATATGGCAGCTGCGCGGCGATCATAAATCAGATGAAAAAAGCAAATCTGGTAAGTATATGCAGCAATACAAGGCAATAAAAAGAATACAAATATCATCATGGTGATCATAAGAAATGGCACAAAACAATTTAGTCAATATAGTATAAGCTGAACTACAGGGGTGGGACATACAGTATAAGCATTCGAAACAATTGATATGCATAATAGAACATCAATGATAAGAAATTACCAACGGACACTGACAAGAAAAAGAAAACATCATAATAAGAAATATAATATAACATATTTAATACTAAAATAAGTCCATATGAAATAGTAATAGGCTATATTATTCCCAACAGGTGAATATATGATGATTCATCAGCATCCGATTTCTTGTAGTCTTAAAATGCCAGATGGAAGAGAAAAATTCATATGTCCAGAATTCCCATCATCCAGGAAAACTACCAGTGGAAAAACAACAAAAGGTGGTGGGTACTGGGTAAGAAGAATAAAATAATATTAAAACCATAGAAAGTGACAAACATGTGTAAATGAATAATCATTGAGAAACGAGAAAGACCAGTTCCACTACAAGAATGGAACAAAACTGATTGTTTCGTTTAGCCCTTTTGGATAGACGGTGTCCAATGCCCAGATCCATCTTGTCTCACAGCATGATAATTTTTGTTTCAGGCCACCCCCCCGAATATTCGGGGTGATCATATCAATTCCCCTTATCAGCAAAGAGCTGTCACACCCATGGAATTGTTTGAAATGCTGTGGTAATGTCCTAAGCGTGGTTACATCATCATGATCGGCCGCCTCCTGGATCCCCAACACGTGCTCACGAATACGCACCTTCAATTGGCGAGAAGTCATCCCAATGTAGATCAATTTACAAGGACATAAAGCAAAGTAAACTACATATCGGGACGTGCATGTAATATGTTTTCTGATCTCATAAGTTCTCGTCTCTGCTGAATTGAAGAATGTCGTAGTGCTGTGTCGTAGTGGGTGTGTTTTGGATCGCATGTTTGCTGCGGTTTTTTGTATCATAAAGTTGCGATTACCCCACAACATCCTATTAGTTGGCCCACAATACAATATAGTATTTTCTATTATATGTAATGAATTTGATGTGGGCATGTGTCTTGTGAAGGTGTTATGTTGTATTCTTGCTGTGTTTTGCACAGGCTTTTTGTTCTTCTGGGACATGGATTTCCGGGCCAAAGACAAGGCTTGGCTATGCCAAATTAATCAGGTATTCGGAGTTGGTGAAGCAGGGTCACAACCATCAGTAGACCAAACTGTGGAAAATCAGGCCCTTGATATTGAGAGACTATTGATCAATAGAACCAGACTTTGGTGGAACCGTGCATTTCTGGAGAGATACATCTCTAATAGACTCATTGCTAGAGGCTTGAGGGTCCGGGTTATCCCGGCCTTCCCTGTGGAGGATGGTGATTTTATTTCAAAATGGGAGGAGGCGTGTGGTACATGCTCGTTTACTTTGATGCAACTATTGGAGGATCTTAATACCAAGTCTATTTTAGATTTAGATAAAAGGATTGATGAAGTAGAACAGAACTTTAAGGCCAAATGCCCAGCAGAAAATCGGGGGCTATGAATCCAAAATTGAGAAGAGTTTGGATTCATGTGTTAAAAGAATCCATGATACTCAGGCTTCCAAATTTAAAAGGGATACAACTGATTTTGCCAATAAGAGTGTATACTTTTGGAGGAAGAATAACTCTCAGGGCCCCAGACTGGTCGGGGCACCGTCAGAAAGTTCACTCTCCAATATGAGCAATTCATCTGAGTGGTCAACCTCCTCAATGATGACAAGGTCCGGAGCAAGGCCTAAGAGGAATAGAGACACCAATTTCCATCCTTATAAGCGGACTCAAGCTAGGTCACCCGAACGTAAAAAGAATAATCAGGTAATTAATTTGAGTTCCCATGTTCTAACCGATACTGATTTGTCGTTGCTAAGTAGAGGTCTCTCATTTTCACCGACATCAGGTTTCGATACCTTCACAGCAATTAACGAATTGCACTTATTTGCCAGAAACCTCTTGTTTAAGAGACATTTTTTTGATCCTCACCTGCAAAATTTATTCCCCACAGAGGAGGAACAATTAGCACTTCAAGATTTGGAGGAATTGGCTATGGAGCACAGACTTGGTGAAGGAGGTAAGATTCCTTCATCAATAAGAGTTAAATCCAAAAAATTTCCCCCATTATCAATATGTGCACCAATTGACATGTTTGTACAGGTTGTGACTAGGGATTTTATGAATATCCCGAGGGGTGTCACCAGAGACAACCTTACAAGAGCTGAGCGGGAGAGATTGGGGGTCCTGCGGGGGCTTCCGGATATAGTGCTGAAGCCAGCCGATAAAGGAGGCAATATTGTGATCTGGCCTACGTCCCTTTATGAAAAAGAAGCTTTTAGACAGCTAAACAATAAAGTATGTTATAGACGTTTGACTTTTAACCCATTTTCATCCTTTATGGGTCAATTATCCAAAATTCTGAATGTTGCTGTTCATAATGAGATAATTACAAGGGAACTGGCTTCAGCACTACAAGTACAAGAACCCACTATTTCCACCATGTATCTTCTCCCCAAGATACATAAAAACATCGAGGCCCCCCCGGGACGTCCGATCATCTCCGGCTCAGGCAATTACCTCGAAAAAGTCAATTGTTGGATTGACTCCAAGTTACAACCTTTAGTTGAAGGCCTTCCTTCGTTTCTCCTGGATACGGGGGAGTTCCTGAAGAGGGTGGATGGCCTTCAGATTGAACCTGAGACTATGTTGGTGACAGGTGATGTTGAATCCCTGTACACCAATATTAAACATACGGATGGTTTGGCAGCAACTAAATATTTTTTGAGTATGTCCAATCTACCTCTGGGGATTGTTGAACTCATCCTGGAGCTCCTTGAATTTTCCCTTACCCATAACTTTTTTACCTTTAAGGGGTCCTTCCTGCAGCTCCAGGGCACAGCGATGGGGGCTTCTTTTGCCCCGTCCTATGCCAACTTGTTCCTGGGGCTGTGGGAGAGGGACCTCCCCCTGTCAGATCGGAGTGTGTCGATGGACCGCATCCCCTTTTGGGTGCGGTACATCGACGACATTTTCCTGATCTGGCAGGGGAACTTGGGACAACTAAGGGAATTCATGGAGGAGATCAACCGGAATGATAGGAATATTCATATCACTTACCATTGTTATGATAATGCGGTTGATTTCCTTGATGTTAAAGTATGGAGAGGTCAGGATGATATCTTACAGACAACAGTCTTCAGAAAGGAAACGTCCACCAATATGTTGATCCACGCCTCCTCCACCCACCCCAAGCCTCTGATTGACTCTATCCCCGTTGGCAAGTTTCTGCGTCTTTGCAGAATCTGTTCCAGCGATGATGAATTTCAACGGAATGCACGGGATCTTTGTGAGAGATTCCGTGAAAGGGGGTATAGTGGCAGAGTGGTTAAAAGAGCTTTTAATAGAGCGAGGTATTCGTCACGTCAATCCTTACTATATAAACAGAAGGTCCGTAAAAGTGACAAAAAAATAAGATTTATTACTAATTATCATGCCCAATTCTCCCGGATGAAAAGTTGCCTCCAGAGGGCATGGCCCATCCTTCAGACTGATTCTGTTTTAAGTCAATTACTCTCCCCTACACCTAATATTACCATCAGACTGGCCAAAAATCTCAGAGACCATCTTGTACACAGCCATTACCATTATGAACCTAGGCCTACCTTCCTTGATAGCGGGCGTCCTAGGCGTGGTTGCACTCCTTGTGGTCGGTGCGTCGCCTGCCCCAGCGTGGCTCGCACTACGACATTCTTCAATTCAGCAGAGACGAGAACTTATGAGATCAGAAAACATATTACATGCACGTCCCGATATGTAGTTTACGTTGCTTTATGTCCATGTAAATTGATCTACATTGGGATGACTTCTCGCCAATTGAAGGTGCGTATTCGCGAGCACGTGTTGGGGATCCAGGAGGCGGCCGATCATGATGATGTAACCACGCTTAGGACATTACCACAGCATTTCAAACAATTCCATGGGTGTGACAGCTCTTTGCTGATAAGGGGAATTGATATGATCACCCCGAATATTCGGGGGGGTGGCCTGAAACAAAAATTATCATGCTGTGAGACAAGATGGATCTGGGCATTGGACACCGTCTATCCAAAAGGGCTAAACGAAACAATCAGTTTTGTTCCATTCTTGTAGTGGAACTGGTCTTTCTCGTTTCTCAATGATTATTCATTTACACATGTTTGTCACTTTCTATGGTTTTAATATTATTTTATTCTTCTTACCCAGTACCCACCACCTTTTGTTGTTTTTCCACTGGTAGTTTTCCTGGATGATGGGAATTCTGGACATATGAATTTTTCTCTTCCATCTGGCATTTTAAGACTACAAGAAATCGGATGCTGATGAATCATCATATATTCACCTGTTGGGAATAATATAGCCTATTACTATTTCATATGGACTTATTTTAGTATTAAATATGTTATATTATATTTCTTATTTTGATGTTTTCTTTTTCTTGTCAGTGTCCGTTGGTAATTTCTTATCATTGATGTTCTATTATGCATATCAATTGTTTCGAATGCTTATATGTCCCACCCCTGTAGTTCAGCTTATACTATATTGACTAAATTGTTTTGTGCCATTTCTTATGATCACCATGATGATATTTGTATTCTTTTTATTGCCTTGTATTGCTGCATATACTTACCAGATTTGCTTTTTTCATCTGATTTATGATCGCCGCGCAGCTGCCATATTATCCTTTCTCTACATTGCGGCACTGCATCTAGCTTGTACGCATGCGTGCTACAGGCCCCTGTACGCTTGTCGGCTTACGGCGTCTCAGTTGCCATGGTGTTCTCATGCCGTGCGCGTGACGCCGGCGCCGACTTGTGTCTTAGGCCACCGTAGCTACGCACGCGTCACATTAAGCAGACGGCGTGTCGCTAGGATGTGATGTAGATACATCACATGATCTATATATTACGTACGCGAGCAGCAAACATAGGCTTGATTTGTTGATCTATCATGATTGGTGCAGAATGATCATGTGACCACATGGTAACTTATTATTGGTGGTTGGTCTCTTTTTATACTTACCCCGTTCCCCTTTCACATTACCCCTTGAAAAAGGCCATCACGCCGAAACGCACGTTGGGGCGGGTGCACGCTGTGGTGGGATTGATTCCTGCGTGGTCCAGGTAAATTGTATATTATAGGTTTTACAACTATTCAGGAAATGTTAGTATAGTTGCCTGTGACGTCAGCGTAGAGGATCATATTGTCTGCATATACTTCGAGCATGAATTACTTTGTATTCCTCTGCATATTCAATGCCATTTTCATGGCGTGCACCCTTGCGTTTCCAAACATGTGTGAAACGGTATGAGCCTTGCTTCCCCGATGTCTCCTATCCTGACAATTTTCTAAATAAAGTCTTTTTATATTTATTAATATAACAAATTCTCTTGGGTGTGTTTTTGATCGCGTGTTTGCTGAGGTATTTTGGACAATGTGTCAGAAGATTTCTCGTATTTTTGTATATTGGTATATTAAAGGCCAGGATTGCTCTATGCATGATCCTAAACTATGCGTCCCTCCAAACCTCACTGAAAATGTTCTTCTGTACTACCTTCCACCCTACTAGGATTTTTCCCCCAATTTCCTCTCCCTCTATTTGCCTATCATATGACCTCAATACAGTAGTGTTGAAAATAATAGCAGTGTGTTCAAAAACATGAGTTAATCACAAAATCTTCATACTAGTTTTGATTTCCAGCATTGGGAACATTGCACACTGTTTTCTAATTCAAAACATGAAGAGAAATGTATATCATTTTTAACTACTTTACAGAAAATAACAAAAATGAACATTGCGAAAGATCGCTCATGTGATCTTACTATACTTGTTCTTTCTGGTCTCTCACTAGTATAATACCTAAGGGTGATACTCACCATTGTTTAGGTCACCATTGATGATATAAACACTCTAATAATATGTGAACAAACCTAGATATAATATAACAGTAGGAAATGTTATTTGTTCCTCACCAATATGGCGTCCAGTGGCGACATCTGTCATCATTCACGTCACTTCCGGTGACATACACATGCCGGCATCATGTGACTGGACAAAACCAGAAGACTCAGTGCCCTTTCACAAGCATGGCTGTGCTTCTTCCTCAGCGCGGTTTGCTCTCTCTGCACAGGACTATATTGGTGAATGGCTGTTTGATTCCACCTGTTTACCAAGCATTGAGCTTTGGTTTGGACAGATTCGACCTGGGCTGTGTGACTCTTAGCAATCATTATTATTCTTTCAGCTTTTACAGCAACTGTTACCTGCATTGACCCACTATCTGGTAAAGTTTTGTTCTCACCGTATTTAATTATTTTGACTCTATATGCCCTTCTTTAGTATTGGCTATATCCTCTACGTATTTACAATGTTGACGATCGATCTGGAGTTGCACTCATAATCTATTTTGCCTGCTACTTTCTGCTATGTACTATATAATTATCTCCTAGGTTCTCCAATTTTTCTACCTCTATAGTTTATCGCATATGAGATTAGTTTATATGTATTATGAACTATTGTATGCACCCTTATAACTATATATATATATATATATATATATATATATATATATATATATATATATATATATATATATTATAATTTTATAGGGCGAAACGTCAATTACATAAGTGGATTATTTTTTTATGTGCAATAAATTTATATTGGCTCAGTGGTTAGCACTGCAGCCTTGCAGCGCTGGAGTCCTGGGTTCAAACCCCACCAAGGACTACATCTGCAAAGAGTTTGTATGTTCTCTCCGTGTTTGCATGGGTTTCCTCCGGGCACTCCGGTTTCCTCCCACATTCCAAAGACATTCTGATAGGGAATTTAGATTGTGAGCCCCATTGGGGACAGCGATGACAATGTGTGCAAAACTGTAAAGCGCTGCGGAATATGTTAGCGCTATATAAAAAATAAATAAAAATAAAATTTATGATTTCAGCATCTCTTGCTGGAGTGCCAAATTCCCTTTTTTCTATTTATGGAGTGGAACCCTATTTGAGCACCCTACAAGAGTGCCACACAGCCTTCTAGCACTCATTTCTATCTTTTTCTGACAATTGTAGAATTTTCTAAATTTACTTTTATTGAAGGTGAAGCCTGAAAATCTAACAAAAATTTGTAAGAGATCTAATACTTCTGACAAATCTCTCCTCTTATCCCTTCAAATTCTCTCTGTTGTTCCAAGTAGTGTGCCAAGGGTTCAAGTGTTAAATCAAATATTAACGTTCACAAAGGACACTACTAGAGGTTCAGAGGTTTTAATTTTTACTGTCGGATTTATATACAAGACTCTTACAAAGTTTCTGAAATTACTTGTCATACCTACTTTGTCTAGTACCTGTCTTATCTAGTTCCACTTTACCTTATCAAACTCCTTCTCTGCATCTAATGCAACTATCACTCTTATTCTCTCCACTTTTTATTACATCTAAGGGTAAGTTCACACAGCAAAACCTGATCATCTTGGCAGGAAAGAAGCTGCACCAAAAACGCAGGTTTAGGTTTTTTTCACAAAAAATGGGCGTGCGCTATGCGATGTGCCGCATTGAGTGACGGACCAGAGACACGGGCTGTAGCGTTTCCGGGTCCGTCACTGCTAGCGCAGATGGAGCTAGCAGATGCTCCATCTGCGCTAGTGCTGTACCAAAGTCGGCACTTGCGTTAGCGCAGTCCGTCAGCTTATGAGTTGAATGGACTACACTAAAGCAATGTGAACCTAGCCTAATTACTACCAATTCCTTGAGCAGCATGTCCATGCTCAACTTTCCTCCCACCTCTCATCTAACTCCTTGACAACCTCCAATCTGGCTTCTGCCCCCACCACTCCACTGAAACTGCCCTGACTAAAATTACTAATGACTTACAACCAAAGCTAACAGACCGTTCTCCATCATCCTCCTCCTCCTCGAACTGTCCTCTGCCTTTGACACAGTCGACCACTGCCTACTGCTACAGATTCTTCCCTTGACATCAAAGACCTTGCCCTGTCCTGGATCGCCTCTTACCTTTCTGACCGCACATTTAGCATTTCCAACTCCCACACTACCTCCTCATCCCGCTCTCTCTCTGTTGAAGTCCCTCAAGGCTCTGTCCTGGGGCCCCTACTTTTTTCCCATCTATACCCTTGGCCTAGGACAACTCATAAAGTCCCATGACTTCCAGTACCACCTGTATGCGGGCGACACTCAGATCTACCTCTCTGGCCCAGATGTCACCTCTCTGCTGTCCAGAATCCTGGAGTGTCTATCAGCCATATCCACCTTCACCTCTCGCTTCATAAAACTCAATGTAGACAAAACTCAACTCATCATCTTTCCTCCATCTCATTTTTCTTCCCTACCCGATCTATCTATTATGGTAAACGTCATCACTCTCTCTTCCGCACCTGAAATCCACTGCCTCAGAGTAACTCTCGACTCTGCCCTGTCCTTCAAACCACACATCCAAACTCTTGCCACCTCCTGTCGCCTCCAACTCATAAATATTTCCAGAATCCGTCCCTTCCTCAGCCCTCAATCTACTAAAATTCTTGTGCATGCTTTCATCATCTCCTGCCTCGATTACTGCAACACCCTCCTCTGTGGCCCCCCCCGCCAACTCTCTTGCACCACTCCAGTCTGTCCTCAACTTTACTACCCAACTAATCCACCTCTCTCCTAGCTACTCCCCTGTTTCTCTCCTCTGAAAATCCCTCCACTGGCTCCCAATTCCCCAAAGAATTCAGTTCAAACTACTAACACTGAGCTACAAAGCCATCCACAACCTGTCCCCTCCCTATATCTCTTAACTAATCTCCCAATATCTTCCCTCACGTAATCTTTGATCCTCCCAAGACCTCCTACTCTCCTCCACACTTATTTGATCCTCACACAACTGCCTCCAAGATTTATCCCAAATATCCCCCATCCTCTGGAATTCCACGCCTCAGCAAGTCCGATTATCCACCACCCTGGGGTCATTCAGACAGAACCTGAAAACCATCTCTTCAGGATAGCTTACAGCCTACAATAACCATTCTGCTGCCTCACCACCACCCGAGCTGCCGCCTCACCACCACCAGAGCTGCTGCACCCCCGATCTTCTGTCTCTTCCCCATTATCCCATAGAATGTAAGTCCGCAAGGACAGGGTCCTCTCCCCTCTGTACCAGTCTGTCATTGTAAATTTGTTTACTGTAAACAATATCTATAATTTTGTATGTAACTGCTGCGCCCCAGAGTCCTGGTCGTTCCACCAGGGGGAGTGATGTTACGTCTGAAGGCACTAAAGGAGATCACTTTACCAGGTATCACAAACCATACACCACACTTCAAACTCCAGACCACCAGGGGGAGCTACGCTCCTATCTATTAAGGCACTCCTCACAATTAGGTAAAACTGGTGGTTTGGATAGGAAGTTGGGCAGAAGCTGACTGGACTTGATCCAGGAAGAACCCTGTCAGGCAGACAGGGGAAGGAGGAACATCACAGAGCTGCAGACAGGTCCCTGACAGTGGTGGGATCCTGTCAGAGGCCTAGACAGAGGGTCACGGAGCTGCGCCTGCCCCACGTGCGGCAGCATCCTAAGGAAGGACACTAAAGAGAATTGTATTGTAGAGGGTGATAAACGAAGTCATAGCACAAGGAGAGGAAAACCAGAAAGAGTTCTGCCCTGCAAAAGGCTGCCTCCTTCTGAGGCGCAGAAGCCGGTGGCCGGAACACCAAAGAAGCAATCGTCTCCAAGCCTTGCTTCAGAGACCGGCAGGACCGTTAATTCCACGTTAGCTGCCCGACCTTACACCCAGGAGGCACGGTGGCAACTTGTGGGGGCTGGGGTGTCGTAGGGTCCCTGTAAAAAGCCTCAGGCCATCAGTCATACGGGTTTGTCCTATCCATACCATCTGGGGGACAGAGAGAAAGAGAAATAACATCTAGAACACCAACATCAGTTGTGAGGACCTCACCGAGAAGCTCAGCAGGGAGGTACTACAACACACAGGCGCTAGAGGAAGGCTACTGATTTCCACCTGGATAAGGGGACTCTGGATTTGCCTTCAGACTGGCCGGACACTGCCTACCCTGTGGTCTGTACCCTGGACTGTGGATGCTGAAGCCTTCAGTAAAAGGTAAAGAGACTGCAACCTTGTGTCCTCGTTATTCACTGCGCCTTACATCATCCACCATTCACCATCTACACTCTGGGAAGCCCTGGGGATACACTTCACCTGTGGGAAGGTATACCATCTAGCTGCCATCACATCACCCCAGCAGACCCCTAAGCAGCTTCGGTCACCCTGACCGAATACCACAGGTGGCGTCATGAACATTATTATCTCATAAGAACTCTCCCTTTTATTGGATGCCCCTCAAAGGGCCACGGGCCGGGTTGGGCCACCGTGACATTCCCATCAAGAACCGAAGGACCCGGTACCGAGTACCCCATTGCCCTTACGTGGGGGCGCTCCATAACCCCTTCTCATGTATAGCACCATGGAATTAATGGCGCTATATAAATAATAATGTCCGTCGAACATTTGTGACCGCACTTTTACCTTTCAGAAAGCCCACCTGAGCTGATGACACTAGAGCTAGGAGTATCCCTGCCAACCTGTTTGCCATAAGTTTGGAAATTATTTTAATATACTGGTTTATCAGAGAGATAGGTCTATAGGAAGCTGGATCCTATGCGCTTTTCCCATCTTTTGGTATCAAGCTTTTATGAGCCATATTGGTTCCCCCAACAAGTCTTCACCTTGTAAGTATCTCATTATACCATTTAGTTAGAATAGGAGCTATTTGTTGGGTCATGACTTTAAAGAAATCACCTGTGAACCCATCAGGACAGTGAGCTTTTCCTTCTGGTAGACCACCAATAGAGCTCTTCACCTCTTCCTCCGTAACAAGGACACTTGGCACAATCAAATATGTTTCTGTGAAATTAGGCATTGTAAGTTTACTCAAAAAATCTCTGCTTCTGTCATCCCCCTGTGACTCATCTTAGTATAAGTTTCCATAAAAATCCCTCAGGATTGAGCTTATCTCTTTGGGATAATCCACTACTAGACCCTCTTTATTCTTAAGTTTTATTATATTTTTTTCCCCTTTCTTCCTTTTGCCAAATTTGCTAGTAGCCTGCCCACTTTATCCCCAAACCTCCTCAACTCAATGTCCATTTGTGTCTTCCTAAACATTCCTTCTTTTCTGCTCATTCTTTAACAATTTTTGGGGCCTCCTTCCAGTTTTCTCTGGCCTTTTCAGTTTTTTTTGTCATCCGAAGACTACACATTTTTCTCTGTTTATTGCTAAACTCTTCATATTTGATGGACTTTTTTTAGTGTATACAAATAAGATACTAATTTCTCTCTCAAAACTATCTTTCCTACCTAAGTTGGCATCTTGAAATTATGTGAATGTGAATGAATATGTGAAATTATTTTTCTTCCCACCATTGTTACAATATCACTTTAACCCCTTTCTGCCATCAGACGTATTATTCCATCCATGTGACCTGGGACCTAATTCCCATGGATGGACTAGTACGTCCCATGCAATCAGCTGCGCTCATGGGGGAGCGCAGCTGATCACAGCCGGGTGTCAGATGATTATCAGAGGTGACACCCAGTACTAAAGTGCCAGGAGTGGTCACGGACCACTCCTGGCATTTTAAACCCTGGAACACTGCGATCAAACATGACTACAGCATTCCGGAGCTGGCAGAGGGGCTGAAAGACCCTCTGCCCTTGGATCGGAGATCCCACAGCATGATGCTGGGTCCCGATTGCTGCCATGGAGACCCGATGTCATCATGATGACATCCGGGTCTCTACTGCTGAGAGACTTCCGGTCATGTGCAGTGATGACCAGGAAGTCTCTCTGGTCAGTGTGCAACTCCGTGCAGTGCTGAAAGCTTCTATAGCATGCAGCTCTGCATGTTATAGAAGCGATCAGCCTGCACAAAATGAGTGTCTCATAGTGAGACACAGTGTAAACTAAGAAATAAATAAAAAATGTAAATAATTGCAAAAATTTTTAATCAGTATTTATTCAATCACTAAATATTTAAATAAAAAAAATCTACACAATAAATGTACACATTTAGTATTGCCTCATCCGTAACGAACCGACCTAGAAAACTGTCCCACTAGTTAACCCCTTTAGTGAACGCCATAAAAAAAAGTTTAAAAAAAATGCTTTATCATCATACCGCCGAACAAAAAGTGTAATAACACACTATCAAAGAGACGGATATAAATAAACGTGGTACCGCTGAAAACATCATCTTGTCCCACAAAAAACAATCCCCCATACCGCATCATCAGCGGAAAAATTAAAAAGTTATAGCTGTCAGAATAAAGTGATGCAAAAATAATTATTTTTTATGTAAAAGTTTTTATTGTATAAAAACGGCAAAACATAAACCTGAAGAATGCTCTATCAATGGAGGAATCACATAATATTAAAAAGAAATCCAAAAGGACGGTCAGCAACATGAATTCTCGCTCGTGTTCCAACGATGCTTTCTTTTCGTAAGCTTGAACATTCTGGTAGACATTCGAGCAGCTTCTTGGGTAGAAAGATCTTTAGACGACTGCCGCTGCGATTTCCATGATCATCTTCCGGCTTGTCTTCGACAGCCATTTCCCCTCCGTGCGCCACATCCTCTCCTCCGCGTCCAAAACTCACTCCGCTTTAATGTGCACACACAATAATTACAAGCAAACAGGTCACAGGTGAGGATGTTACTTTTAGTAGCCATTCAAACCCATTTGTGTCCACTTCTGCGCATGTTATCAGGCCAAAATCACCAGGGTATGTAAACATTTGATCAGGGTCATTTCGTTGTTTTGGGTTGTCATTATGATTTAAAGAGAGAAAACACAATAGTTTGACAATAAATGGCTTCACCCAACCACTAACCATGAGTGGAGAAAAAGCTTTGGTGTTATCATTCATATTCTCTGAAAAAAAAGGCCAAGAAAGCAAAAATTCTGTCGGGGTTTGTAAACTTTTGAGCACAACTGTAGTATCCAATTGCTCAAAAGAAAAAAAAAAAAGGTTTTTGGTCCGAATTAGGTGCATAGACATTAATTACACTCTTCCCCTTCATTCACTTCTAATTTAACATTATGTATCACTCTTCTATATCGCGCTCTACCTGTTTGACTTTGTGTGGAAACTTTTTGTGCAACAATATTAACGCTCCTGATTTTCTCCCCTCTCCTTCAGATCCGTAAACCTCCCCACCCACAATTTTTTAATTTTGAAAATGTCTTCATTTCTCCAATGTGTTTCCTGTATTACGGCAATATCTGCTTTCCACTTCTTTAAATGCCTTAAGACCATTCTTATTGTTGGGGCTCCGACCTGGGTTACATATTACACAGCTGCACCAAATGTTTCCGATTTAATTCCATCCTACATTGTACTCCGGCATGTCTACCCCTATAGCAAACACCCCCTTGCCCAATAACAACAAAAATAACAACAACCTAATCTTTTCTCTCCACTTTGTTTCTTGTGGCCATTTGACTTGTTGAATGTAAAATTTGATGGAATCATTAGCGGACACATGTCACGTTTGGAGAGCCCCTGATGTACCTAAACAGTAAAAACGCCCCACAAGTGACACCGTTTTGGAAAATGGACCCCTTATGGAAATTATTTAGATGTGTATTGAGCACTTTAAACCCACAGGTGCTTCACAAAAGTTTATAACGTTAAACCGTGAAAAAAGAAAAAAATCACATTTTCCCACAAAAATAATTTTTAGCTGCAAATTTTGTATTTTCATGAGGGCAAAAGGAGAAAACAGACCCCAAAGTTTGTTACTCAATTTTTCCTGAGTTCAGCGATACCCCATATGTGGTTGAAAACTTACTGTTGAGGCACAGTGCAAAGCTCAGAAGGAAGAGCGCCATATTACAGTGCAGGTTTTGCTGCACTTGTTTGAGGGTGCCATATTACATTGACAGAGCCCCTGATGTGCCAGAAGAGTAGACCCCCCATAAGTGACCCCATTTTACCATTAAACATCTCAATTAATTCATCTAGGGGTGCAGTGATTATATTGACACCACAGGTGTGACACAAAGTTTTATACCATTGTGAAGAAGTGAAGAGAAAAAAATTTACACTTTTACCACCAAGATTGTGTGTTAGCCCCGAGTTTTACATTTTCACACTGGGAAATGGGTAAAAATTGCACCAGAATTTGTCCCACAATTTCTACTGAATGTAGAAATAAAATGGATTCAATGTGTAGCGGCGCTAATGTAAGTGCATCAGGTCAGCTGCAAGTATAGCCCTAAACCAATTAGGGAGATATTGAAAAAAGAGCACAATACTTGCCCTATAAAACAAAATGCATGGGTTAGACACCAAAATGATATTGATTACCTGTTAGATGAGAGAAAGCTTTGTGATGTTTGACAATGAAGAGATTCAAATCAAGGTGTGTAGCCTCAAACTAAAGTGAGAGGGGAAAGGGGTAATTAGTATAAATGCAACCTGTCAAGGTACTGTAAGATGTCTTGGGTGTATTGAAACCCTCTTATAAAATATGTATTTATAACCCAGAAAGTTTCCAAAGGGCAATATTGAGAGAGCTTAGTGATGTAATAAACCAAGATATGCTAGAAGCAATAAACGTTCCTCCAGGTTGTGAAGCATCCACGTACGGTGGACAAATCTATTGGCAGGACTTCTAAAATAAACGTTCGGTACCTGTATCAAAGGTGCGGGTGCGGGTTATTCCAAGACTGTCAGAGACACCTTGCCGGTAGCAGTGGAATAAAAGTACTTATACTTAGCTTCTTTTCCTTAGGCGTCGGCTTGTACGTGAGTCCCAAAGCCTTCTAAGGCCTGTTTCACACGTCAGTGGCTCCGGTACGTGAGGTGACAGTTTCCTCACGTACCGGAGACACTGACACACGTAGACACATTAAAATCAATGCTTCTGTGCAGATGTCATTGATTTTTTTGCGAACCGTGTGTCCATGTGCCAAACACGGAGACATGTCAGTGTTCGTGGGAGCGCACGGATCACACGGACCCATTAAAGTCAATGGGTGATTGTAAACACGTACCGCACACTTCCCCTGACGAAGCGGTCTTTGGATACCGCGACACACGTTGGGTCCTTCCACCCAGCGGTCTAGCTCTCACCACCGGCTGCTTAGGCCTCTTTACTTGCCTGCTGGCCCATCTTGGGACACTCTTTCATCTAGCTTGTGCTCTGACTGAGTCAGGACCCTCAGCACTGTCACTTTTGTGAGTATTTGTTTACATCGCTGGCCGCTTTATATTGTTTCTGGGGCCCTTCTTGATAGGATTCAGGTTTACATCTTCGTGGGCACAGGGTCCACTGTGTTCTCCCTTTCAGGGTAGTAGGTCCTTGGCTATTTACTTTCTTCCCTGATAGCTAGCAATAGTGTCTTTTTTTGATACTCAGCATTATATTGCAATATATATATTTTTTTTTTCTAGTATTGCATTATTTGCGTATGCCAGGTGGTTGTTTGTTATGATAGACATTTATATTTGTACCTTTATATATGGGATGCATTACGAGCAGACCTAAGGGTGGATATGTGTATTTCTCATGTTTTTATACTGTTTTTAACATTGTTTATTAATAAAGCCGTTCCTTTTTTCATTATTTATTGGTGGTGTGCAGTTTTCATGGGTGGCTACTTTTCTTCTTGAGTTAGCTCACGTACCGCACACGGATGACGTCCGTGTGCTGTCCATGTGCGTTTTCCAAATTTTAGGGTTAACATTTGAAGCAAATGTAGCAATTACCAGACAGGTGTCTAGACATTGATTGGGACAAAGCTAAACATAAGTCTAGACATCATTTTAGCCTCTGAGGTGAAGTTGTCAACTTATCAGAGTGCTGGCATCTTCAGACTGCTGACTGCCTAATATTATGCCCCCTCGTGTGGACACAGAGAAGCTAATTACTTTGATGGAGCAACATCCGGAATTATGGGACACACGATGCGAAGGATACCGTGACAGGCTGGCGATTGAACGGGCTTGGTTTGCTGTAGCTGCGCAGCTGTACCCCAGACGTGGTTGGTCCACATATTCACCCGCAAAGCAGGCAAAGTTTGGTAAGTTACCCCATAGGTGTTCCTTGTTGTATTAAACATAAATTTCAGAGAAACATATGACCAAAATTCATATTGTGCATTATATATGTTAGGGTCCATGTCTTAACATCATAACCATTGGGCTTATGTGTTCTTAATATTTATATTTACATGGACCTTATCATATACACTTTACAAGATTCTTACTACTTTCCAGTATGTTCCCTGTGTTTGATTGATTATTTTCGCATGAAGCATGCTTGTTTAGAATTGTTAAAAAATGCAGTGTGTGTTTGTGTCAGCATTTTAGGTTTTGTGTGTATATTTTGTTTTTTAAAAATGTTTTTGTCATGTTTGAAAATACTAAAGAATACCTAGGTAACTGAAGGCCTAGTTGTCTGGCATGTTCACAACCTACATTTTTGGCACACAATTCCCTGCTGTTCAAAAACCTGGTACATGAGATTTGGCAAAGTGAACTGTATTCAAGCATATCTCCATTGATGTCTAACATTATTTTCTCTTATGCTTTACAATGTTTTATGGGGTCAGATTTTGAAATTGACCGTTGGACTATATGCTAAAAGTCAGGCCCTTAAAGTCTCTCTTCCTTTTTTAGATGTTTAAATTTATGTGAAAATATAATGTTGAACATGTAAGGATCAACATGTGCTGACTGTTTTTGTCATAACAAAACCAGGATTTATTTAAAAATGTAGTGTTTGATTTTAACATGTCTTGCTGGCCACACCACAGTTTGTGTGTGTGACTGATTGAAAACAAATGTTTCCACTTAATTAATGCCATCATCCACAATTATTCACACAAGGCAAGCCCTTACATATGTCTAATGGCCAATGCAACTTGTGTTAATGTTTGTGTTGTTAGACACAGACACAGTCATGCAGCCTATGTTTTGGGCAAGCGTTCATAACAGTACTCATGCTATTTAGATCTTACTTGTAAACATTACAACATGGTGCAAAATGGTCACACAATTATTACTCAGAAATGTTTGTTTTAATTTTTTCTAAAATTAGTTTACAGCCAGGCATGATGATCACAAGCATAATACTTTGAAACTAGAACATAGATGAACACATTGTGTTGTTTAAGGAATATGTTGTTATTTGTGGGAATGTGACTTGTTGTGTCTCTACTTTTCCTACAGTTGATTTGGTTCAACGGTGATGGCGCTCAGCCAGGGACCAATTTAGGCGGGAATTTAATCCCCTACCCTCCACAGCAGGTGCAACAAAAAAGAGGAAATATGTTTACTACCGCAACTTAGCCTTTCTTCGCCCAATCATGGAGATAAATCAGTAAGTGTGACTGTGTATGATTGACCAAACATATTAAAATACCTTTTTTTTTTTGGTTTTAATTTGTATGATCACACAACAGGGATCCACAAGTGATACAAACATCCGAGCAGGGAAAACGTCCAGCCCAGGACGTGGTAGAAGTCCAAAGAGTTGATTAATCCATTTCCATGAAAAAGGCAAGAATTTCATGTATTAAAATCCAATAACCTTTATTGAAACAAATCCATAAAATAGTCGATACCAATAGTTGTTTAGGCATAGTATCACATACCAGCCTTCGCTGTACGCGTTTCAAACACAAACGTGTTCTTAGTCTGCAGCTGAACACTAAGAACTATCTATTTTATGGATTTGTTTCAATAAAGGTTATTGGATTTTAATACATCAAATTCTTGCCTTTTTCATGGAAATGGATTAATCAACTCTTTATATTCAAATAACTACACTGTATTTTAACACATTTACAAAGCTTCACCATGTTACAAAATTCTGGGACAGATTTTACCCATAGTTATTTTTCCCAAGTACATTTGTGCTTATAATAATCATCATATTTATGTTTCATTACAAAATACAAACATGTTAAAAAATAATCCTAAAGTGTTTAAAAAATATATATTTAACAAAAGTTGTTTAAAATTTGGTTAGCATTGTGAACTAAACTGTTAATGTTATTTGCTAATAGGACTGATGACAACCTTGATGACTCGGATGACTCGCCAACAGCCACATCACTGCCATGTACCTCGGCATCGGAGACCGAAGCCCCAGCAGACCCGACACCCACAACACAGCCTGATGAGCAGGTGTCTGATGCTGCTGAAACCTCCACTGATGCTGGTCCTGGAAACACACAAACAGCAGCCCCAAGCACTTCACAAACAACAGCCCCAAGCACTTCACAAACAACAGCCCCAAGCACTTCACAAACAGCAGCCCCAAGCACTTCTCAACAGCCCCAAGCACTTCACAAACAACAGCCCCAAGCTCTTCTCAAACAGCAGCCCCAGCACCACAGGCAGCATCAACAGCAAATCTACCTATGTATCTAACACACACTCTCCGAGATAGGCGAACTAGGTGACAGGAACAGCCACGTATGCTGCCCGAGCTCATTGATGCTAGAGTTTTATCCATACTCAATTCCATGACACCAGAAACTGCTGTAGATAGGTTTTGTCGCTCACTGTCTCCTTGCCTTGGCAAAGTTCCTGATGGACGGCAGGAACGAGTACGTGCTGCAACCTTGACCCTCATTGCTGCAAGCCAAGAAGAGCAGGAACCCAACCAGGTGCTAGGGCCCATTGAACAATGGCGAGCTGCCCAACATCAAATAGATGCCATCTGTTACCAATATAACAAATGACCAAAATGTAGGTACCCAACAAACACAGGAAAGGCCTGCACCCTCGTCCATGCTTCCACCTCCTGCTGTAAGACCTCGTTATCCCCAAAGGTCTGCTCCAGTTTGGTTTCCTCCTGCCCATAGCTACACCCATGATTATGGACAAATGTCCGATCCTACCTCTGTGCCCCATTCACGTGGCAGTAGCCAGCAATACGGACAAATGTCCGATCCTACCTCTGTGGTGCCCCATTCACATGGCAGTAGCCAGCAATACGGACAAATGTCCGATCCTACCTCTGTGCCCCATTCACGTGGCAGTAGCCAGCAATACGGACAAATGTCCGATCCTACCTCTGTGGTGCCCCATTCACATGGCAGTAGCCAGCAATACGGACAAATGTCCGATCCTACCTCTGTGCCCCATTCACATGGCAGTAGCCAGCAATACGGACAAATGTCCGATCCTACCTCTGTGCCTCTGTCCTGTGCCAGTAGCCAGCAATATTGGCAAATGTCTGATGAGACTTCTGTGCCTCATTCACGTGCCAGTAGCCATCAATATTGGCAAATGTCTGCTCCTACCTCTGTGCCTCATGCCCGTGCCACAACTCAGCAATATTGGCAAAGGTCTGTTCCAAGCCACACCTACAGCCAACATTCCGAATCCCTGTCCTCCAGCATGTCTGTGGGTGATAGTAGTGGTGCTCATTTTGCAATTCCACAGCCCTACAATATGCCATCAAGGCAACAGACACCTATGGTCACACAATTTGTTCCGCCAAACCGTATGGCAAGAGGTGAGCCCTATAATAGTTCCCAATCATGTGTGAGCCAGATTGGCCAGTCACAACCTACTTTACTTCAACCACAAAGTGATGATGCCACATTTTTGAAAGAGACAGACCAAACGCAACCTTATACCCCATCTACATCAGGAACAGCATCAGTTTTGCACACTGAACCACCTCAAACAACCACATGCCAGCCCACAGTGACTACAGGACAAATGCCCACACCCTCAAGCAGCCCTGAACGTGTCAGCGCAGAAAATACCACAGATGAATCTTTCTCCAGTCATGGTGACTTTGTGGATTTAGAAGGAACATAACTCTGTTTTGTTTGATTTTTGTTGTTAAAGCTAGCTTGATTTGTCAGACACAATTGGCTGACTAAATGTGTTTGCTGAAAAATAAAACACATTGTTCAAGTGTTAATATGTCTTGTTTAGTTTTGAATGTATATGTAATTTGCACACTACTTTATTGATATGAGCATAATCATAATGTGAAACACATTTTTCTCAACAACAAAAAAAAAAGGTTAAGCAGTAGGATGGTGTAATTAATAATCCATCATGGCTTCAAAATAATGGTAAAGGATGAGACGGTGGGGATGCACGCAGCTACAGTGACTCTCAGTGAGGTTTTTAAAGATGCGGCCTCTCAAAGACTCAACTGCGTTGATCTATTTTCCATGGCAAAGTAGCTTTGTAAATGTACATTTAGATTACAGTATGTCTGAATAACATGATCTAACGGTCACACACTCTTCTTCAAAATCACACTCAATGAGGGCGGGTCTTAGTTGTTTGTTTGTAGTACACAATTATGTGACCAAATCAATACTTTCAGACATGGGATATTTCGGACAACCACAGTAAACACATTAGAATGAGGTATTAGTTATTTGTAATGGGTAGCAATGGGTTTTAGACACACACGTGTATCAGTTACCCACATCAAATGTAAGCTCGCAACCCACGTCAAGGGTCCTCATTGCCTTGCGAGACCCTAACAAATTTTGACATAAATATAAAAAAAAATGTTTATTAAAACAAACAAAAAAAAAAGGGTAACATTAGTTGTGCTCCTCCATTTGCCATTGCACACTACCCTCTGGTGTTAAAAAATAATCTGCAAAAATATTCCTCACTATAAGGGCAGACTGAGATACTCGTGGAGCATGGTCTCTATCCTCTGATAATGCCACATTAACCACTCTCACATCATCAACATCATCCAAGGCTGGTTCTTGTTGTCTGCAGAAATTATGCAAAACAGTTGCCTTTATGACTGCCTGTACATTTTGGGGATGCATTTGGATTTGGGTTTCAAATATACGCCATCTTGAAGTCAAGATTCCAAAAGCACACTCAACCAATCGCCGGGTTTTCATCAGTCGAGTGTTAAAAATTCTTCTCCGGTTATCCAAACCTCGACGTGGAAAGGGTCTCATAACGTGCCTTGAGAGTGCAAAACCCTCATCAGCAACCATGATAAATGGTGCAGGTGGGCCTGATGCACCAGGAAGCACACATGGTTGTGGAAGATTTAGATTAGTCTCAGCAAGTCGCCGAGCTAATCTTGAAGCTCTAAAGATGCGAGCATCAGAGGCACTCCCATATGCCCCAATGTCAGCAAGAACAAAACAGTAGTTGCTGTCAGCTACAGCCAGGAGCACAACAGAAAAATATTTTTTATAATTAAAAAAACGGGAACCAGAGTTTGGCGGCTTTTTAACACGAATGTGTTTATCATCCAGGGCACCAATGCAGTTTGGAAACTCAGTGGCTTCCATGAAACCCTGGGAAATCCGCAGCCAGTCTTGTGTGTTTGGTTGAGGCATGAGGCGACTCTTGAGCTTGTCCCAAATCACATCACAGGTTGACCGCACAATCCCGGATATGGTTGATGTGCCAAGAAGGAACTCAAAATGAAGTGAAGAATATGAGTGTCCAGTAGCCAGGAATCTGTTAAAGGGAACCTGTCACCACGTTTTTGGAAGATGGGATAAAAATAGCGTTAAATAGGGGCAGAGGTGGGCGTTACATTAGTGTGTGTGTTATGCATTTATTACCCACCTAAGTTGCCGAAATACCTTTGCAAAGTCTCCGTTTTCGCCTGTCAATCAGGCTGGTCTGGTCAGATGGGCGTGGTGTCTTCCCCCAGATCTTGCTTAGTTTTCCGTTGGTGGCGTAGTGGTGTGCGCATGCCCAAGGTCCCGAATCCTCTGCCAGGGGATTTAAAAGAGCGCGGTGTTCGTTATTGCATTGGTGATCGGTGGGCGCGGCCATCTTCCTTTGGCTGCGCGTGCGCAGAAGCGGCGCTCTGCTGGCCGCGGCGCTCTGCTGGCCGCGGCTTCAGGAAAATGGCCGCCGCGATATCCATCTGCGCACGCGCGGCATCCCGCGGCCATTTTCCTGATGCCGCGGCCAGCAGAGCGCCGCTTCTGCGCACGCGCGGCCAAAGGAAGATGGCCGCGCCCACCGATCACCAATGCAATAACGAACACCGCGCTCTTTTAAATCCCCTGGCAGAGGATTCGGGACCTTGGGCATGCGCACACCACTACGCCACCAACGGAAAACTAAGCAAGATCTGGGGGAAGACACCACGCCCATCTGACCAGACCAGCCTGATTGACAGGCGAAAACGGAGACTTTGCAAAGGTATTTCGGCAACTTAGGTGGGTAATAAACGCATAACACACACACTAATGTAACGCCCACCTCTGCCCCTATTTAACGCTATTTTTATCCCATCTTCCAAAAACGTGGTGACAGGTTCCCTTTAACAAAACCATATTTTTGATGTAAAATACTCGCCATCAATTGTTTATTATGTAGATATTTTGATAAAAGGTACACATAGTGAATTTTAAAAGGCACATAGAAACATCAAATACATGTTTTAGCAAATAAAAAACACACCCATTAATGCACCACATAGGGGTAACTTCAAAAGAGCATTTCAAAAAGTGACCATGTTTCGATTTTGTTTGTGGGCCCTACTATTTTATTATTAGTTTAAAATGATAACCAAACTGTTTTTGGCTTCATTTGTATGTCAATTGATAAACAAGACATGATTAAAATTAACCATTATGTTAATTGTCTAACCTAGTGACCTGGAACATTGCTCACTAGAGATAGAAACACAACCCATTAGGATTCCTTGCACGTTATTGGGGCCAATATTCATTATTTGGGCTTACAAATTACCTCAAGGTTACTAACAAACGCTCCTCCGGAGAAATGCTGAGTCTCATGCAGGTGGCTTGTCTGAGAAGGTAAGGCCGCAAAACATGAAGTAGGTTGTCAAAGCCGGGAATGGAAAGGTGACAAAATGCCACAAACTTCACCGGGTATCTGCGAAGTTCATGATATAATTTATGAAAATGACCAAATGCCCCACGTAGCAACAGTAGAGGGTGAACCCATAGCCTCTTTTGGAGCTGTGGATCCTCTTCAAGCATATGGTTGCGAACACCAAAGCGACGTGAAACAATCCATGCCAACCACACCAACGCCTCATTGTCAGTAGACATGTTTGTGACACCTAAGGAGTCCTACTACACACCCCAAAGCTGATATGTAATTGTGCTTACATTTATAGGAACTAAAGTTCCAACATCTGCACTAATGGATTACACCTTTGCAAGTTCAATGCCTTTAATTAGGCCTTAACCCCTCATATGGACCTGAAAACCTTTGTGTGTGATACGTATGCACACGGACAGCACACGGATGTAAAAAACGGACACACGGCCCGCACACGGACAGCACACGGACGGCATACGCGAGCACACGGACACGGATAACTCCGGGAAAATTTTCTCCGGTACCGGAATTATCTGGATGTGTGAGACTGGCCTAACACAGGGGGAGCCAAACCTGATGAAGGAATAAGTTGTTATTCCAAAAAGCACTTCTAAAAAGAAGGACACCGCTGAACAGAGGCCAGACAGAGTCCAGAGTAACTCTGCTGCCTCATTATAGTGAATGGATCCCTAGGGGGTTTCATCTGAATCATGTCACTCAGAAAATTTAGATGGAAACCCCAAAGTAAGTGGACAGCATAGTGCACCGGATAAATGTGATCCCAAATGTTATGTAAAATGTTCCCAATAAAAGCTTCAACTCAATCCACAAAAGAGCAAGTCCCCACTCAGGTCCATCATCTGTTAACGGAAATATAAAGGGCTTCCATATCACTGGTAGCACAAAAGCTCTGGAAAAACCAAATGACTCCTCACCCACCAAAAGAAATTCAGCAAATTCTTCGCTCTCAAATCCAAATGCCCCCTCCCTTCTGAGCTCCACAGTGTACCTAAACCACATATAGCATCCACATGTTTGGCATTTCTGCTGAGATGAAAGCCCGCCTAACTTACGGGTTCTTGACTCCAAAAGCATGAACTGGGCATAACGTACTGGTGACTGCAACCTACTGATCACTACGGCATACTGCTAACTACATAGTAACATAGTTAATAAGGTTGAAGGAAGACTTTAAGTCCATCTTGTTCAACCCATAGCCTAACCTAACAGGCCCTAACATGTTGATCCAGAGGAAGGCAAAAAAAACCCACGTGGCAAACAGTAAGCTCCGCATTGGGGAAAAAAATGCCTTCCTGACTCCACATACGGCAATCAGTCTGGTTCCCTGGATCAACACCCTATCAAGGAAACTAGTGTATATAACCTGTAACATTATACTTTTCAAGAAAGGCATCCATTCCCTCTTAAATTTTAGTAATGAATCACTCATTACAACATCATACGTGTTCCATAGTCTCACTGCTCTTACAGGAAAGAATCTGCGTCTGACTATGCTTAAACCTTCTTTCCTCCAGACGTAGAGGATGCCCCTTGTCCCCGTCTGAGGTCTATGAGTAAAAAGGTCTATGAGTAAAAAGGTCATTGGCAAGGTCTCTGTACTGTCCCCTCATATATTTATACATTAAAATAAGATCAACCCTTTGTTAGGGCTAGCGGAACGCACCAAATAATAAGAAAGATAGAGTAAGGTGCGTTCGCAGCCCGGGGTCCACCGTGCAGAGATGGAACCTGCTGCCAAGTAATGACGGACTATATGGCAGTACAATGTGGATACACACATGGGTTAACTTCACCCTGTGTGAAGGAAGCGAACCCTGTTGCGTCACAGGGCCGCGGTACTGCACCAAGAGCGCAAGCAAGGAGTCTCAGAACTCAATCCCAAGACACAGGATTTGAGTTCATATAGACCTCTTGCGCTCGACACCGCAACTGGGGTGTCAGAGTGAAAGAAATAATAATAATAATAAAGATGCACGAGAGTGCGTGCGGTACCACACTGGCGGACGCCACTAACCACCCAGGCTTGGGTCAGGAAAGTGCTGTGAAAGTGCAGGGTGCCGCACTGGTGGTCACAGCAATTAGACGCTGTTTGTGTGTTACGTGCTGATGGCTAAGTCGGGCGCTAGATAGCAATCATCCACCTTACGTGAGCAGTCATACACAAGGGAGGGGATAATTAATGAACGACTTTCACACATTAAGGCCATGTTCACACTTTGCGGGTTTTACCGCGGATCCGCAGCGATTTTGACACTGCGGGTCCGCAGCAGTTTCCATTGGGTTTACATTTACATGGAAACCCTATGGAAACCGCAAACCGCTATGCACATGCTGTGGGAAAAACCGCGCAGAAACGCAGCGGTTTACAACCCGCAGCATGTCACTTCTTTGTGCAGAATCGCTGCAATTCTGCACACATAGAAATGCATTGATCCGCTTACTTCCCGCATGTGGCTGTGCCCACGATGCGGGAAGTAAGCGGATAATGTGCGGTTGCTACCCGGGGTGGAGGAGAGGAGACTCTCCTCCAGGCCCTGGGAACCATATTTGTGTGTAAAAAAAAGAATTAAAATAAAAAATAATTATATACTCACCTCTCAGCGCTGCACGCAGCCGTCCGGTCTGGGTTGCTGTGCGAGCAGGGCCTGAGATGACGTCACGGTCACATGACCGTGACGTCACGAAGCTCCTTCTCGCACAGCATCTTTGGAACGGGACCGCCGCGTGCAGCGCTGAGGAGATCGAGACGTCAGAGGGTGAGTATATCATGTTTTATTATTTTTTAACATTACTATTGATGCTGCATATTGCTGCATAAGCAGCATCAATAGTATACCCGCAGCGGAAACCGCAAAACAAACTGCGATAAATCTGCAGGGATAACTGCAGTGGTTTTGCCCTGCAGATTTATCAATTCCGCTGCGGGAGAACCCACAGAGGACACCGCAAAGTGTGCACATAGCCTAACACACACCCGTTTACACTAGCGCATGGCTGTGCAGTCATGCGAAACTTTTATAGCTGCAGCATGTACAGGACCTTCCCAGAAGGACCAATGGGAGGCTGCCACAGAAGTTGAGCACCTTCAGGACCTTCCTGGAGGACCAATGGGATCTGCTGCAGTATCTGAGCATGTGACCCTCGATCTCCAACGGGAGATCTTGCCCTGGGCATGCTCAGAAGGGAAAAAGCAGGACTTAGTCCCAAAAGCGTCTGCTCGCCGCTGCCCAGCACTGGCTTCAATGGCAGAAGCTGGAAAATCAGCAGTAACCCTATGCACAGAGTGAGACTGAACAAGACGCTGGGACCGGCATCTCCGCTGAGCAGACTCCGCTGTGGCTGGAGAAGAATGGGAGACCGCAGCGGAGATGGTTTGAAATTCCCCCTGTGCAGAGGCGGGAACTTAACACCCTTAGCCTTCATTTTTCCAAACTGAATAACCCCAAGTGTAATAACCTATCTTGGTATTGCAGACCCCCCAGTCCTCTAATAACCTTGGTCGCTCTTCTCTGCACCCGCTCTAGTTCAGCTATGTCTGTCTTGTACACCGGAGACCAGAACTGAACACAGTATTCTAAGTGTGGTCAAACTAGTGACTTGTATAGAGGTAAAATTATGTTCTCCTCATGAGCATCTATGCCTCTTTTAATGCATCCCATTATTTTATTTGCCTTTGTAGCAGCTGCCTGACACTGGCCACTAAATGTGAATTTGTCATCCACCCATACACCCAGGTCTTTTTCATTGACGGTTTTGCCCAGTGTTTTACAATTGAGCACATAATTATACATCTGATTTGCTCTACCCAAGTGCATGACCTTACATTTATCCCCACTAAAGCTCATTTGTCATTTATCAGCCCAAGTTTCTAGTTTACATAAATCATCCTGTAATATAAAATTGTCCTCATCTGTATTGATTACCCTGCAGAGTTTAGTGTCATCTGCAAATATTGAAGTTCTACTCTGTATGCCCCCTACAAGATCATTAATAAATATGTTAAAAAAGAGGGCCCAATACTGACCCCTGTGGTACCCCACAACCGCGACCCAGTCCGAGTGTGCTCCATTAATAACCACCCTTTGCTTCCTATCCCTGAGCCAGCTCTAAACCCACTTACACATATTTTCCCCTATCCCCATTATTCTCATTTTATGTATCAATCTTTTGTGTGGCACCGTATCAAAAGCTTTTGAAAAGTCCATATACACTACGTCCACTGGGTTCCCTTGGTCCAGTCCGGAACTTACCTCTTCATAGAAGCTGATCAAATTAGTCTGACATGAACGGTCCCTAGTAAACCCGTGCTGATACTGGGTCATGAGGTTATTCCTCTTCAGATACTCCAGTATAGCATCCCTTCGAATGCCCTCCAGGATTTTACCCACAGTAGAGGTTAAGCTTACTGGTCTATAATTACCGAGTTCAGTTTTTGTCCCCTTTTTGAATATTGGCACCATATTTGCTATACGCCAGTCCTGTGGTACAGACCCTGTTATTATGGAGTCTTTAAAGATTAAAAATAATGGTCTATCAATGACTGTACTAAATTCCTGCAGTACTCGGGGGTTTATCCCATCCGGGCCCAGAGATTTGGTAATTTGGTAATTAAGTGATTTTTAGACGCCGCTGAACTTCCTGCCGGGTTAAGCAGGTGACACTTGTTATCACTGATCATATTGGCTGCCATGTGATTTTCTTGTGTAAATACTGATGAAAAAAAAGTCATTTAGCATATTGGCTTTTTCCTCATCCACCATTTCACCCAGACTATTTTTAAGGAGGCCAACACTATCATTTTTTTTAGTTTCTTATTATTTATGTAGTTAAAGAATATTTTGGGATTATTTTTCCTCTCTCTGGCAATGAGTCCCTCTGTCTCAATCTTTGCTGCCTTGATTTGCTTTTTACAGAATTTATGTATTTTTTTGTATTTATTTAATGCCTCGTCACTACCTACTTCCTTTAAAGGGAAGGTGCCATCAACATTTTTTTTTTCCAGCGATTGAAAAAATGTAAAGAATTAATGTTTACATTTTCTTAAAAAATATTATTATTTGTTTATAATTTAGTAAAATATGAAAAATAATTTTAAACGGTTTGGCATTTCCACTTTTAAACACTAGGGGGAGCAGCTAATGAAATTTGACAAAAACCTAGTGTACAACTAGCTCACATTACTGCACTGCAGTAATTATGGGCGGAGTCTGCTGACGTGTGTGATGTCTCCTCTCCTCCCCTCCTGGGTGTTTGCTAAGGAATATGTGAGGATGATATTCAGGAACCCAGTGAGCAGCTATTTTGTTGGTGACTGCAAGGCCGGGATCACACATACGCGAGATACGGCTGAGTCTCGCAGGTGAAAACCCAGCTCTGGCGCCAGCACTCCGGAGCAGAGCGTGCAGCCGCACAGCAATACATGGAGCTGCACACTTCGCTCCAGAGTGCTGGTGCCAGAGCAGGGTTTTCACCTGTGAGACTCGGCCGTATGTGTGATCCCAGCCTTATACTGACAAGTAGACAGTCACAGAGGATGGCAGGCAGCAAGGATTCTGGGAGATATATGGTGGAGGGAGCAGGGTGACAGCAGCACAGAATATTTCTGGAGAGCAGTGTGCTGGTGTATGGAGGCACCATGTTTTGTGCGCAGAGCAGCCAGGGATTGTATATAGAGCGCTGTCTTTTATACACATGGATGGACCGTCTGCTCCACACAAATGCAGGAAACATTTTTGTGGATTGATGGCCTGATCTGATGCAGACATTGCATACAAAGATCCCATTCCCCTCCTCAGCTCCTGTCCTGGCGATGTGTGAAAGCGAGGTGACAGGCGCAGTTGGGGTGACGCTGAGGGGAAACGTAGCCATACGGTAACGATAAAAATGAGACCCCTCTCTTCAGCTGCCTCACCAGCCCTCCCCTCACTGCACCTAACTGGAGGTCATGCTGCCCCCTCTATTACCCCAGACCCGTGTGCAGCTGCTCAACCAGAACCACCCTAGATTGGGTCCCCTTTCTGAAGATAATACTGCCATAGTTTTCTTACATAATACCGCCATACAGATCACACATAATACCGCCATATAGTTCTCACATAATACCGTCATATAGATCGCAAATAACGACGCCATAGTGTTCTCACATAATACCGCCATACAGATCACACATACAGTTATATGAAAAAGTTTGGGCACCCATATTAATCTTAAGCTTAATGTTTTATAAAAATTGGTTTTTTTTTTGCAACAGCTATTTCAGTTTCATATATCTAATAACTGTTGGACACAGTAATGTTTCTGCCTTGAAATGAGGTTTATTGTACTAACAGAAAATGTGCAATCTGCATTCAAACAAAATTTGACAGGTGCATAAGTATGGGCACCTCACCAGAAAAGTGACTTTAATATTTAGTAGATCCTCCTTTTGCAAAAATAACAGCCTCTAGTCGCTTCCTGTAGCTTTTAATGAGTTCCTGGATCCTGGATGAAGGTATTTTTGACCATTCCTCTTTACAAAACAATTCCAGTTCAGTTAAGTCTGATGGTCGCCGAGCATGGACAGCCCTCTTCAAATGATCCCACAGATGTGCAATGATATTCAGGTCTGGGGACTGGGATGGCCATTCCAGAACAATGTAATTGTTCCTCTGCATGAATGCCTGAGTAGATTTGGAGCGGTGTTTTGGATCATTGTCTTGCTGAAAGATCCATCCCCTGCGTAACTTCAAGTTTGTCACTGATTCATGAACATTATTGTCAAGAACCTGCTGATACTGAGAGGAATCCATGCGTCCCTTAACTTTAACAAGATTCCCGGTGCCGGCATTTTCCACACAGCCCCAAAGCATGATGGAACCTCCACCAAATTTTACTGTGGGTAGCAAGTGTTTTTCTTGGAATGCTGTGTTTTTTGGCCGCCATGCATAACGCCTTTTTGTATGACCAAACAACTCAATCTTGGTTTCATCAGTCCTCAGGACCTTCTTCCAAAAAGAAATTGGCTTCTCCAAATGTGCTTTTGCATACCTCAGCCGACTCTGTTTGTGGCATGCTTGCAGAAACGGCTTCTTTCGCATCACTCTCCCATACAGCTTCTCCTTGTGCAAAGTGCGTTGTATAGTTGACCGATGCACAGTGACACCATCTGCAGCAAGTTGATGCTGCAGCCCTCTGGAGGTGGTCTGAGGATTGTCCTTGACTGATCTCACCATTCTTCTTATCTGCCTTTCTGATGTTTTTCTTGGCCTGCCACTTCTGGCCTTAACAAGAACTGTACTTGTGTTCTTCCATTTCCTTACTATGTTCCTCACAGTGGAAATTGACAGGTTAAATCTCTGAGACAGTTTTTTGTATCCTTCCCCTGAACAACTATGTTGAATAATCTTTGTTTTCTGATCATTTGACAGTTGTTTTGAGGAGCCCATGATGCCACTCTTCAGAGGAGATTCAAACAGGAGAACAACTTGCAAGTGGCCACTTTAAGTAGCTTTTCTCATGATTGCATACACCTGGCTATGAAGTTCAAAGCTCAATGAGGTTACAAAACTGTCACGATATGGTATGAAATATCATATAAGTTTAGTTCTCTTGCTAGCATGCTGTGAGCTAAGCCCCCCTCCTTGGAGTGATTCAGCAACAGCTCGTAGCTGCAAATTCCTGACTTTCAGCTCACAAGCCCTCATCCCCCTCGCCAAGGTATTTACGACTGGCATTTCCTGTAGTGGAAAGTGACCAGCTTTAACTGGATTAGAAACTTCCAGAATCATGAAAGTCCTTTGTTCTGGTTTTGTAAGATATTAGGCCAACCATTTAAGATAGGACCATGAAAATATATATTTTTAATCTCCATCGGAGCATCTATCCAGCACTCTAAACATGAGCTTCTAACTCCATCAGGTAAAGAAGTAGGGATTTCTCTGTGAATATACATCCCAAATAGGACATATTTGATCTCACTAGAATGCCAGTGATAATACGAGATGAATGCTGGGTGTGGTATGATTATTACATGTTCTGTAGCGAAGTTACGGGCATCAGATATATTTAATGCACAGTTAGTAAAACTGAAGAGGGAGGGGGTATTGGAAAAGCCAGCCCTTTCTGTGATGTCACAGGCTGCAGGTTTTAAGTTGCAACCAGGCTTCCAGGAGTCAGTTTTTCCAGTTTTTACCTGAGCTGTCTGGCTGCGGTCTATCCAGACCTACGGATGCATTTTGACAGATGGAAACTCCACTAGCCTGGTTGCCTGCAATGCTTTGAACACATGTAAGTGTTATTCTCATGTTATCCTTGTTTTCTTTTATATAATTACCTTGTACATATTTACAATTGTCTCATTTGTAACATCTTTGTAAAATATTTTGATATAAACACTGCATAAACTTTATGAGTATAATATTTCATACTAGTTCGTTCTTCCTGTTCTAAAACGTACCCTAAGTCTCCTGAAGGGAATTTATGCTACTGTTTTGGGTTAGCTTCGGACCCGTTTAATCGAAGCTGGTGGCAGCTTACTGTGTGCACTGTGCCTGTTGGAGGCGTTGTAGCGACGGCGACATTGATAATTATTGTTCCTGCCTGAGCGGGAGTAGTTAAATCGCCTCGCTGTAGCGTGCCCAATAGCCAGTACATAGCAGGCAGCCTTTCTGGCGACTAATTACCCTAGGTGCAGTACCTAATCTGACCTGAGAGTAAGGGGGGCGCCAGAGAGCTGCAAGTGTTAAGTGGAACTGTAAGCGGGATACATAAGTCCCTGCAGTTCGTGGTATACTGAAGAGCAGTGGGATACCTAATATAAGCCCCTGCTGTAAACTAAGAGGTCAATAGCCTTGTGTGTGTCTTTTTATCACATTGTGGAGTGGAGGGATAACTAAGATAAGCCCCCTGCACATGTGATAGCCGTCTGTTGGCCTAAAGTCACCCCGATCCGTGACGTAGGGGTGACGGTCACGGTGTGGATCCCTGACATATTGGTGGCAGAGGTCAGGGGTTCATGACAAATTGGTGGCAAGGCGGTGGGATATTAGAGCATTAGTGATTTGGTTTGAGCAATCATTCCTCTCACTAAAAACTTGCAAAGTTCTTGCGAGGACTCTGCGCAAATAAGTTTGGAGAACGAACTCAGTGTTTATTAGTTGTGAGACAATTGCGTACTGGTAATTATCCCCTCCTCCCTTTCTCTTCGTTTTTCTGTCCTATCTTTTATTTGGCAACCATGGTTGGGCTGGGAGAAACCTTTTATGAGCTGCAGACCAGAGACACCCTTGTTGCCTTATGCAAGTCACAGCACATTGACTTTGCAGGCAAAAACAAAGCCCAACTGGTCGCAGTTCTGGTGCAATGGGAAGCCGCTCTAGACCACTCACAGAGCCCAGAGGCCGCAGAAGCCAGCACCAGCGAATATGGTGCTGCAGCAGAGGTCCAACCACTGAATGCTGGCCCCGTTAGCAATCCGGGCGAATTGGACCCCCACCTGCAGGCGGCCTTGAAAGAATTCCCTGCTGACGACCATGAGGGACGTCGGCAGCTCATTCAGCAATTCCGGCAGGAGGCTGAGGCCCGAGCCGAGCGAGAGGCCCAGCGAGAGGCAGAGAGAGCCGAGCGAGAAACCCAGCGAGCCGAGCGAGAGGCCCAGCGAGAACATGACCTGGAGATCCTCCGGCAGGGGGGGATGCCTTCCACCGCCCAGAGCCGTGAGCCCAGCAGCCCTCAGATGCCGAAGCCCCGGCCCGAGCACTTCCCTGTTATGGAAAAGGATGGGGACCTGGACACTTTTCTGCAGGCCTTTGAGAAAGCCTGCAGACAGTACCGACTGCCTACAGATGAATGGGCACGATACCTGACACCAGGGCTGAGAGGCAAAGCTCTGGAGGCGTTTGCTGCACTCCCTCAAGAACAAGATGGTGACTATGAGGCCATCAAGCAGGCCCTCATAGCCAAGTACCAGCTTACACCCGAGGTGTATCGTAAGAAGTTCCGAACCCTCCAACGTGGCGCACACGACAGTTACAGTGATGTGGTGCATGGACTGGGGACCCACTTTGACCAGTGGACCCAAGGACTGTCAGTGACCACCTTTGCACAGCTGCGAGACCTGATGATCAAAGACCAGTTCTTCCATCTTTGCCCAGCTGAGGTGCGACAGTTCGTGATGGACAGAGAAACCAAAGACGTGACGAAAGCAGCGCAGATTGCCGATGCCTATGAGGCCAACCGTAGATAGGAAGTGCGGAAGCCAGTCACCACCAGCTGGAGAGGGGGTAAGCCTGCAACCAACGCCACTACCCCTGCCAGCCAACACACCAGAGGTCCTGTCCCCGTGGCCAACAGCACCAGACCTACCACCGAACCTCGCCAGTGTTACCACTGCAGGCGGCCTGGTCATATCAGTACCTTCTGTCCAGACAAGCAGAAGAACCTCCCAGCCAAGGCCCCAGGGCCTAATGCAGCAGTTCTTTTGGTGGGTTGTGTGGCTGGGAGGGTGTGTGACAACGTACAGCACGTCACTGTGGGAGGCCATGTTGCTACGGGCCTCAAGGACACCGGGGCTGAACGAACCCTCATCCGACCCGAACTGGCGGCCCCTGAAGAAATCATTCCGGGGAAAACCCTAACTGTCACTGGTATTGGGGGCATCAGTTGTCCCTTACCGATGGCCCGGGTTTATATTGATTGGGGTGCCGGGAGCGGGGTGAAGGAAGTGGGGCTGTCTGATAATTTGCCCACTGATGTTTTGTTGGGGACTGATTTGGGGAGGCTGGTTGCATACTACGTCCCTGACACCCCTCCCCAATCTACTAATGAGGGTAACGTTAACCCTGATGATGATGATGGGAAATTGCATGTGTTACCTGACCATGCTTTATCTTGTAATGATGCATCTGATAACCATTTTTCCCCTAGGATTGATGGTGAAAATGTTGTACCTGCGCCAACTGAAGCTGATAACCATTTTTCTGCAAAGGTTAATGTGTCCATAGGTACAGGCGTGCTCAGCCACGTCGCTCTGCGGAGTGAGACGGCTGAGGAACCCCTAGCAGGGGTGTTGTGAACTCTGTTCTCGGGCTCCCTCTTGTGGTCACGAGTGGTATTGTGTGAGTTGTGTCTTTGGGCTCCCTCTGTTGGCTCTTTTGTCTTTCTGCGGGTCTGTGGCTGGGATCAGCTGCCTCATCACCTGCTAGTTGGGTTTCCTATTTAACTCACCTGGAATTTCATTTGTTGCCTGCTGTCGATGTATTTAGTGCTATTCTGATCTCTCCTGACTTCATTCGTTACCAGTCTCTCCAAGAGAAGCTAAGTTTTTGTTTGTTCATTTTCTGCTCATGAGTGTTCAATATGTTTCTGAGAATATGATGAGTTCTGTCCAGCTTGCTAATATGTGATTTCCTCGCTTGCTGGTAGCTCTGGGGTGCGGAGTTTCTCCCCTCACATCGTTAGTTGGTGTGGGGGTTCTTGCATTCTCTGCGTGGATATTTTTGTATAGGGTTTTTTACTGACCGCACAGTTTCCTCGCTATCTTCTCCTATCTAGCGTTAGCGGGCCTCATTTTGCTAAACCTGTTTCATTTCTACGTTTGTATTTTCCCCTTAACTCACCGTTAATATTTGTGGGGGGCTTTCTATATCTTTGGGCTTATTTCCCTGAGGCAAGTGAGGTCTTTGCTTTCTCTCTAGGGGTAGATAGTTTCTCAGGCTGTGAAGAGACGTCTAGGATTTTTCTAGGCACGTTCCACGGCTACCTTTAGTGTGTGTTGGATAGGATCAGGATTGCGGTCAGTCCAGTTACCACATCCCCAGAGCTCGTCCTTGTTTCCTTACTTAGCTGGTCAGATTTGCGATCCTCAGCCACTAAGGATCATAACACAGGGGCAAGTGTCAGTGCTACAGGAAATAGGGAAATGGATGGGAACCGTGAGAAAGGTGACACCATGAAATTGACCAGTGCCAGCGAGGAAGGTAACTGGCCCATAAGTAGCACTGCCCCTGAAGTGTTGGGGGTGGATGGGGAGATAGAGCCCATAGCAGCGTCGGCTGATGGATCGGTAGAAATCCCCGGGGAGACAGCCTACGTAGCTGCTGTCACCCGCAGTCAGAGTGCCCGGAACGCAGATAACTGTTTGCCTTCCGGACCCTCCTCAGTCATCATTGTGACTGAACTAGAGGTGGACCCAGAGCAGGTTCCAGAGGGTTCCCGTGGGGAAGGGACCCTGACGTCACTTCTGGCTTCCCCTAGCCAGGAGTTTCAGGCCGCTCTGCACACAGATGCGAGCTTAGAGAGTTTGAGACAACTCGCCGGGACGCCATTCTCCGAGACTGATAAGGAGAAGGTGTTCTGGGAAGGAGGAAGGTTGTACCGGGAGACAGTACCTGGAGAATCACAAAAGGAGTGGTTGAGGGAAAGACAGCTGGTCGTCCCGCAGCAATTCCAGGGTGAGTTGTTGCGGATTGCCCATGAGATCCCGCTAGCTGGACACTTGGGGATCTGCAAAACTAAAGCCCGGCTGTCTCAACACTTCTATTGGCCTAAGATGGGGACAGATGTGTCAAACTACTGCCGCTCCTGTGTCACCTGTCAAAGAGTGGGGAAGGCGGGGCCTGCTCTTAAGGCTCCCCTGATCCCTTTGCCAGTGATAGAGGAGCCTTTCCAGAGGATCGCGGTGGACCTTGTGGGCCCGCTGGCCATCCCCAGCAGCTCTGGAAAGCGATATATTCTTACTGTGGTAGACTACGCTACCCGGTACCCAGAGGCAGTAGCTCTGTCTTCACCTAGGGCAGATAAGGTGGCAGATGCCCTGTTGGCCATCTTTTCACATGTAGGATTTTCCAGGGAAATGCTTACTGATCAAGGGACCCAATTTATGTCTCGCCTAATGGAGGCTCTCTGTAGGAGAATGCAGGTGAAGCACCTGGTATCCAGTGCGTATCACCCACAGACCAATGGCTTGTGTGAACGCTTCAATGGTACCCTCAAACAGATGCTACGCATGCTGGTTGAGACACAAGGGCGCGACTGGGAGCGGTACCTCCCACACCTGCTATTTGCTTACCGAGAGGTTCCGCAGGCTTCGACGGGGTTCTCTGTTGTGAACTGTGTTTCTGGGCTCCCTCTTGTGGTCACGAACGGTATTGTATGAGTCATGTCTTTCTGCAGGCCTGGGCTTCAGCTGTTTCATTAAGCTGTGGGTGTTCCCTATTTAGTTCTCCTTAGGACTCAGTCTCTTGCCTGGTATCGATGTATTCAGTCCAAATTGGTCTCCTCCTGATTCCTTGCCATCTGTCTCATGCAAGAAAAGCTAAGTTCTGTTTGCATACTTTGGATCATTTGCATTATCAGTGTTTTTTGTCCAGCTTGCTTCAAATGTGATTTTCTAGCTCGCTGGAAGCTCTAGGGCGCTGATATTCTCCCCTCACACCGTTAGTCGGTGCGGGGGTTCTTGAATATTCAGCGTGGATGTTTTTGCAGGGTTTTCTGCTGACCGCATAGTTCACTTTCTATTTTCTGCCTATTTATATTAGTGGGCCTCACTTTGCTGAATCTAGTTCATCTCTACGTTTGTGTTTTCCTCTTACCTCACCGTTATTATTTGTTGGGGGCTTTCTATATCTTTGGGGTTAATTTCCCTGGAGGCAAGTGAGGTCTTATTTTCCCTTTAGGGGTAGTCAGTTCTCCGGCTGGCTCGAGACGTCTAGAAACAACGTAGGCACGTTCACCGGCTACTTTTAGTTGTGTGTTAGGATCAGGTATGCGGTTAGCCCAGTTTCCACCTCCCTAGAGCTGTTCTATGTTTTTGCAGACTTAGCCGGAATACCAGAGATCCTCTCCCACTAGGATCATAACAGTATACCAGGTCTCTGCTGCAGACATGAATTTTCAGACTCTGACTTCTAGTGTGGATCAGCTTGCTGCAAGGGTGCAAAGCATTCAGGATTTTGTCACTCATAGTCCTATGTCTGAACCAAAAATACCTATCCCTGAGCTGTTTTTTGGAGATAGATCTAAGTTCCTGAATTTTAGGAATAATTGTAAATTGTTTCTGTCTCTGAGACCTCGTTCCTCTGGTGATTCCGCTCAGCAAGTTAAAATTGTTATCTCCTTCTTGCGTGGCGACCCTCAGGATTGGGCTTTCTCTCTGGCGCCAGGAGATCCTGCATTGGTGAATGTTGATGCGTTTTTTCTGGCGCTTGGTTTGCTTTATGAGGAGCCTAATCTTGAAAATCAGGCTGAAAAGGCGTTGCTAGCTATCTCTCAAGGTCAGGACGAAGCTGAGGTGTATTGTCAAAAATTTCGGAAATGGTCCGTGCTTACTCAATGGAATGAGTGTGCCCTGGCTGCAAATTTCAGAAATGGTCTTTCTGAAGCCATTAAGAATGTGATGGTGGGGTTTCCTATCCCTACAAGTCTGAATGATTCAATGGCTCTGGCCATTCAAATTGATCGGCGTTTGCGGGAGCGCAAATCTGCTAATCCTTTGGCGGTGCTGTCTGAACGGACACCTGACTCTATGCAATGTGACAGAATTCTGACCAGAGCCGAACGGCAAAATCATAGACGTCAAAATGGGTTGTGTTTTTACTGTGGTGATTCAACGCATGTTATCTCAGCATGCTCTAAACGCTTAAAAAAAGTTGTTAATCCTGTCGCCATTAGTACTTTACAGCCTAAATTTATTTTGTCTGTGACCTTAATTTGTTCATTATCTTCTTACTCAGTCATGGCTTTTGTGGATTCTGGTGCTTCTCTGAGTCTGATGGATTTGTCGTTTGCCAGGCGCTGTGGTTTTGTCCTGGAGCCTTTGGAATTTCCTATTCCTCTTAGAGGAATTGATGCTACGCCATTGGCGGAGAATAAACCTCAGTATTGGACGCAGGTGACCATGTGCAAGACTCCTGTACATCAGGAGGTGATTCGCTTCCTTGTTCTGCATAATTTGCATGATGTTGTCGTTTTGGGTCTGCCATGGCTACAGACCCATAATCCAGTTTTGGATTGGAAAGCTATGACTGTGTCAAGTTGGGGTTGTCGGGGGTTCATGGCGATACTCTGTTGGTGTCTATTGCTTCTTCTACTCCTTCTGAGACCCCTGAGTTTTTGTCTTATTACCAGGATGTATTTAGTGAGCCCAGGTCCAGTGCCCTTCCTCCTCATAGGGACTGTGATTGTGCTATAAATTTGATTCCTGGTAGTAAATTTCCTAAGGGTCGACTCTTTAATTTATCTGTACCAGAGCATGCCGCGATGCGGAGTTATATAAAGGAGTCTTTGGAGAAGGGACATACTCGCCCATCCTCTTCCCCTCTTGGTGCAGGATTCTTTTTTGTGGCCAAGAAAGACGGGTCTTTGAGACCTTGTATAGATTATCGTCTTCTGAATAAGATCACGGTCAAATTTCAGTATCCTTTGCCATTGTTGTCTGATTTGTTTGCTCGGATTAAGGGTGCCAGTTGGTTCAACAAGATAGATCTTCGTGGTGCGTATAACCTTGTGTGCATTAAGCAGGGAGATGAATGGAAAACAGCATTTAATACGCCCGAGGGTCATTTTGAGTACTTGGTGATGCCTTTTGGACTCTCTAATGCTCCTTCTGTGTTTCAGTCCTTCATGCATGACATCTTCCGGAAATATCTGGATAAATTTATGATTGTTTATCTGGATGATATTTTGGTTTTTTCTGATGATTGGGAGTCCCATGTGAACCAGGTCAGGATGGTGTTTCAGGTTCTGCGTGATAATGCTTTATTTGCGAAGGGCTCAAAATGTCTCTTTGGAGTACAGAAGGTTTCTTTTTTGGGTTTTATTTTTTCCCCTTCTACTGTGGAGATGGACCCAGTCAAGGTCCGTGCCATTCATGACTGGACTCAGCCCACGTCTGTTAAGAGCCTTCAGAAGTTCTTGGGCTTTGCTAATTTTTACCGTCGTTTTATCGCTAATTTTTCTAGCGTAGTTAAACCTTTGACGGATATGACCAAGAAAGGTTCTGATGTTGCTAATTGGTCTCCTGCGGCCGTGGAGGCCTTTCGGGAGCTGAAGCGCCGGTTTACTTCAGCGCCAGTCTTGTGCCAGCCGGATGTCTCTCTTCCCTTCCAGGTTGAAGTTGATGCTTCTGAGATTGGTGCGGGGGCCGTTTTGTCGCAGAGAAGCTCTGATGGCTCTGTGATGAAGCCATGTGCTTTCTTTTCAAGAAAATTTTCGCCAGCTGAACGGAACTATGATGTTGGTAATCGGGAGTTGTTGGCTATGAAGTGGGCATTTGAGGAGTGGCGACATTGGCTCGAGGCAGCTAAGCATCGTGTGGTGGTCTTGACTGATCATAAAAATCTGATTTATCTCGAGTCTGCCAGGCGCCTGAGTCCTAGACAGGCTCGTTGGTCGTTGTTTTTCTCCCGTTTTGACTTTGTGGTCTCATACCTGCCTGGTTCGAAGAACGTGAAGGCTGATGCGCTTTCTAGGAGTTTTGTGCCTGACTCTCCGGGAGTCTCAGAACCGGCTGGTATTCTCAGAGAGGGAGTGATTTTGTCTGCCATTTCCCCAGATTTGCGACGAGTGCTGCAGAAATTTCAGGCTGATAGACCTGATCGTTGCCCACCAGAGAGATTGTTTGTCCCTGATAGATGGACCAGCAGAGTTATTTCCGAGGTTCATTCTTCGGTGTTGGCAGGGCATCCTGGGATTTTTGGTACCAGAGATTTGGTGGCTAGGTCCTTTTGGTGGCCTTCCTTGTCGCGGGATGTGCGTTCCTTTGTGCAGTCCTGTGGGATTTGTGCTCAGGCTAAGCCTTGCTGTTCTCGTGCCAGCGGGTTGCTTTTGCCCTTGCCTATCCCGAAGAGGCCTTGGACGCACATTTCCATGGATTTCATTTTGGATCTTCCAGTATCTCAGAAGATGTCTGTCATCTGGGTGGTGTGTGATCGTTTTTCTAAAATGGTCCATTTGGTGCCCTTACCTAAGTTGCCTTCCTCCTCCGATTTGGTTCCTTTGTTCTTTCAGAATGTGGTTCGTTTGCACGGCATCTCTGAGAATATTGTGTCTGACAGAGGATCCCAGTTTGTGTCCAGATTCTGGCGATCCTTTTGTGCTAAGATGGGTATTGATTTGTCTTTCTCGTCTGCTTTTCATCCTCAGATTAATGGCCAAACCGAGCGAACTAATCGGACGTTGGAAACTTATTTAAGATGTTTTGTTTCTGCTGATCAGGATGATTGGGTGACCTTTTTGCCACTGGCCGTGTTTGCCCTTAATAATAGGGCTAGTTCTGCCACTTTGGTTTCGCCCTTTTTCTGCAATTCTGGTTTTCATCCTCGTTTTTCCTCGGGCCAGGTTGAACCTTCTGACTGTCCTGGGGTTGATTCTGTGGTGGATAGGTTGCAGCGGATTTGGAACCATGTGGTGGACAATTTGAAATTGTCACAGGAGAAGGCTCAGCGTTTTGCCAACCGCCGCCACGGTGTGGGTCCCCGACTTCGTGTTGGGGATTTGGCTTGGTTGTCTTCTCGGCATGTTCCTTTGAAGGTCTCCTCTCCTAAGTTCAAGCCTCGCTTTATCGGTCCTTATAAGATTTTGGAAATCCTTAACCCGGTGTCTTTTCGTTTGGACCTTCCAGCGTCATTTGCTATTCATAATGTGTTCCATAGGTCCTTGTTGCGGCGGTACGTGGTGCCTGTGGTTCCTGCTGTTGAGCCTCCTGCCCCGGTTTTGGTTGAGGGCGAGTTGGAGTACGTAGTGGAGAAGATCTTGGATTCTTGTATCTCTAGACGAAGACTTCAGTATTTGGTTAAGTGGAAGGGCTATGGTCAGGAGGATAATTCCTGGGTTGTCGCCTCTGATGTTCATGCTGCTGATTTTGTTCATGCCTTTCACGCTGCTCATCCTGATTGCCCTGGGGGTCTTGGTGAGGGTTCGGTGACCCCTCCTCAGGGGGGGGTACTGTTGTGAACTGTGTTTCTGGGCTCCCTCTTGTGGTCACGAACGGTATTGTATGAGTCATGTCTTTCTGCAGGCCTGGGCTTCAGCTGTTTCATTAAGCTGTGGGTGTTCCCTATTTAGTTCTCCTTAGGACTCAGTCTCTTGCCTGGTATCGATGTATTCAGTCCAAATTGGTCTCCTCCTGATTCCTTGCCATCTGTCTCATGCAAGAAAAGCTAAGTTCTGTTTGCATACTTTGGATCATTTGCATTATCAGTGTTTTTTGTCCAGCTTGCTTCAAATGTGATTTTCTAGCTCGCTGGAAGCTCTAGGGCGCTGATATTCTCCCCTCACACCGTTAGTCGGTGCGGGGGTTCTTGAATATTCAGCGTGGATGTTTTTGCAGGGTTTTCTGCTGACCGCATAGTTCACTTTCTATTTTCTGCCTATTTATATTAGTGGGCCTCACTTTGCTGAATCTAGTTCATCTCTACGTTTGTTTTCCTCTTACCTCACCGTTATTATTTGTTGGGGGCTTTCTATATCTTTGGGGTTAATTTCCCTGGAGGCAAGTGAGGTCTTATTTTCCCTTTAGAGGTAGTCAGTAGTGTTGAGCATTCCGATACCGCAAGCCGGGTATCGGAATTCCGATACCGAGATCCGATACTTTTGTGGTATCGGGTATCGGTATCGAAACAACATTAATGTATAAAAGAAAGAATTAAAATAAAAAATATTGCTATACTCACCTCTCCGACGCAGCCTGGACCTCACCGAGGGAAGCGGCAGCGTTCTTTGCTTAAAATTTGCGCGTTTACTTCCTTCCGTGACGTCACGGCTTGTGATTGGTCGCGTGCCACCCATGTGGCCGCGACGCGACCAATCACAGCAAGCCGTGCCGTAATTTTCAGGTCCTTCAGGATTTTAAAATTACGTTCCAGCTTCTGATTGGTCGCGTCGCGGTCACATGGGCGACGCGACCAATCACAAGCCGTGACGTCACGGGAGGCAGGAAACGCGCGCATTTTAAAATTACGTCCCGGCTTGTGATTGGTTGCGTCGCGGCCCATGTAACCGCGACGCGACCAATCACAGCAAGCCGTGACGTAATTTCAGGTCCTTCAGGATTTTAAAATTACGTTCCGGCTTGTGATTGGTCGCGTCGCGGTCACATGGGCGACGCGACCAATCACAAGCCGTGACGTCACGGGAGGCAGGAAACGTGCGCATTTTAAAATTACGTCCCGGCTTGTGATTGGTTGCGTCGCGGCCCATGTGACCGCGACGCAACCAATCACAAGCCGGGACGTAATTTTAAAATGCGCGCATTTCCTGCCTCCCGTGACATCACGGCTTGTGATTGGTCTCGTCGCCCATGGGACCGCGACGCGACCAATCACAAGCCAGAACGTAATTTTAAAATCCTGAAGGACCTGAAAATTACGTCACGGCTTGCTGTGATTGGTCGCGTCGCGGCCACATGGGCGGCATGCGACCAATCACAAGCCGTGACGTCACGGAAGGAAGTAAACGCGCGAATTTTAAGCAAAGAACGATGCCGGTTCCCTCGGTGAGGTCCAGGCTGCGTCGGAGAGGTGAGTATAGCAATATTTTTTATTTTAATTCTCTCTTTTACACATTAATATGGATCCCAGGGCCTGAAGGAGAGTTTCCTCTCCTTCAGACCCTGGGAACCATCAGGGATACCGTCCGATACTTGAGTCCCATTGACTTGTATTGGTATCGGGTATCGGTATCGGATTGGATCCGATACTTTGCCGGTATCGGCTGATACTTTCCGATACCGATACTTTCAAGTATCGGACGGTATCGCTCAACACTAGTAGTCAGTTCTCCGGCTGGCTCGAGACGTCTGTTATGATCCTAATGGCAGAGGATCTCAGGAGTACAAGCTAAGTCTGCAAACCAAAAACCTGCTCATAGGGAAGTGGTAACTTGACTGACCGTATACCTGATCCTAACACAAACAACTAGCAGCAGCCGGGGAACGTACCTACGTTGGTTCTAGACGTCTCGCGCCAGCCGGAGAACTAACTAACCTTTTCAGAGAAAATAAGACCTCTCTTGCCTCAAGAGAAAGGGACCCCAAAGTAATAATACAAGCCCCCAACAAATAATAACGGTGAGGTAAGAAGAAATGACAAACGTAAGAATGAACTAGATTTAGCAAAGAGAGGCCCACTGACTAATAGCAGAAAACCGAAAGATGACTTATACGGTCAGCAAAAACCCTACAAAAAATTCCACACTGAGTATCCAAGAACAAAAATAAGGGAAATTCAAATGCACAAAAATAAGAAAGCAGGACTTAGCTTATCTTGCAAAATCAGGAGACCAGGAGGCAGGAGGAAACAGACAGGGTCTGATAACAACGAATCCAGGCACAATACAGAGTATCCAGGAAGTTTATATAGGCACACCCAGGCCAAACGAAGCAGGTGAGTGCCAACCTGGGGAAAGACACTCCAAGTGCCATACCGCTAATGACCACAAGAGGGAGCCAAGAACTATAGTTCACAACAGTACCCACCCTTTAAGGAGGGGTCACCGAACCCTCACCAAGACCACCAGGGCGATCAGGATGAGCAGCGTGAAAGGCACGAACCAAATCGGCCGCATGAACATCGGAGGCGACCACCCAGGAATTGTCCTCCTGACCATAGCCCTTCCATTTGACCAGACACTGAAGTCTCCGTCTAGAGAGACGAGAGTCCAAGATCTTCTCCACCACATACTCCAACTCGCCCTCGACCAACACCGGAGCAGGAGGCTCAACAGCAGGAACCATAGGCACCACGTACTTCCGTAACAAAGACCTATGGAACACATTGTGAATGGCAAACGACACCGGAAGATCCAAACGAAATGACACCGGATTAAGGACTTCCAAAATTTTATAAGGACCAATAAAGCGAGGCTTAAATTTAGGAGAGGAAACCTTCAGAGGGACATACCGAGAAGACAACCAAACCAAATCCCCAACACGAAGTCGAGGACCCACACCGCGGCGGCGGTTGGCAAAGTGCTGAGCCTTCTCCTGTGACAACTTCAAGTTGTCGACCACAAGATTCCAAATCCGCTGCAACCTATCCACCACGGAATCCACCCCAGGACAGTCAGAAGGTTCAACATGACCCGAGGAAAACCGCGGATGAAAACCAGAGTTGCAGAAAAATGGCGAAACCAAAGTGGCGGAACTTGCCCGATTATTAAGGGCAAACTCGGCCAGAGGCAAAAAAGTAACCCAATCATCCTGATCCGCAGAAACAAAACATCTCAAATAAGCCTCCAGCTTCTGATTAGTTCGCTCAGTTTGGCCATTAGTCTGAGGACGAAAGGCAGACGAAAATGACAAATCGATGCCCATCCTAGCACAAAAGGATCTCCAGAATCTGGACACAAACTGGGAACCTCTGTCAGACACGATATTCTCAGGAATGTCGTGTAAACGAACCACATTCTGAAGGAACACAGGAACCAAATCGGAAGAGGAAGGCAACTTAGGCAAGGGCACCAAATGGACCATCTTGGAAAAACGATCACAGACCACCCAGATGACAGACATTCCTTGAGACACCGGAAGATCTGAAATGAAATCCATGGAAATGTGCGTCCAAGGCCTCTTCGGGACGGGCAAGGGCAAAAGTAACCCGCTGGCACGAGAACAGCAAGGCTTAGCCCGAGCACAAATCCCACAGGACTGCACAAAAGATCGCACATCCCGCGACAGGGACGGCCACCAAAGGGACCTAGCCACCAAATCTCTGGTACCAAAAATCCCAGGATGCCCTGCCAACACTGAGGAATGAACCTCGGAAATAACTCTACTGGTCCATTTATCAGGAACAAACAGTCTGTCAGGTGGGCAAGAGTCAGGTCTACCAGCCTGAAATCTCTGCAACACACGTCGCAAATCAGGAGAAATGGCCGACAAGATTACTCCCTCTTTAAGAATACCCGCTGGTTCTGTGACTCCAGGAGAGTCAGGCACAAAACTCCTAGAAAGAGCATCAGCCTTCACATTCTTTGAACCAGGCAGGTATGAGACCACAAAGTCAAAACGGGAGAAAAACAACGACCAACGAGCCTGTCTAGGATTCAGGCGCTTAGCGGACTCGAGGTACATCAGATTTTTATGATCAGTCAAGACCACCACACGATGCTTAGCTCCCTCGAGCCAATGACGCCACTCCTCAAATGCCCACTTCATAGCCAACAACTCCCGATTACCACCATCATAGTTCCGCTCAGCAGGCGAAAACTTCCTAGAAAAAAAAGCACATGGTCTCATCACAGAGCAACCAGAGCCTTTCTGTGACAAAACAGCCCCTGCACCGATCTCAGAAGCGTCTACTTCAACCTGAAAGGGAAGTGAGACATCAGGCTGGCACAAAACAGGCGCCGAAGTAAACCGGCGCTTCAGCTCCTGGAAAGCCTCCACGGCCGCAGGAGCCCAATTAGCAACATCAGAACCCTTCTTGGTCATATCCGTCAAAGGTTTTACAATGCTAGAAAAATTGGCAATAAAACGACGGTAGAAATTAGCAAAACCCAAGAACTTCTGAAGACTCTTAACGGACATGGGTTGAGTCCAATCATGAATAGCTCGGACCTTGACTGGGTCCATCTCCACAGTAGAAGGGGCGAAAATAAAACCCAAAAAAGAAACCTTCTGCACTCCAAAGAGACACTTTGAGCCCTTCACAAACAAAGCATTATCATGCAAAACCTGGAACACCATCCTGACCTGCTTTACATGAGAATCCCAATCGTCAGAGAAAACCAGAATATCATCCAGATAAACAATCATAAATTTATCCAGATACTTCATGATGCATGAAGGACTGAAACACCGAGGGGGCATTTGAAAGCCCAAAAGGCATCACCAAGTACTCAAAATGACCTTTGGGCGTGTTGAACGCAGTTTTCCATTCATCTCCCTGCTTAATGCGCACAAGGTTGTACGCACCGCGAAGATCTATCTTAGTGAACCACTTGGCACCCTTAATCCGGGCAAACAAGTCCGACAATAGTGGCAAAGGATATTGAAATTTGACAGTGATTTTATTCAAAAGCCGGTAGTCTATACACGGTCTCAAAGAGCCGTCTTTCTTGGCCACAAAAAAGAATCCCGCACCAAGAGGGGAAGAGGATGGACGAATATGTCCCTTCTCCAAAGACTCCTTAATATAAGCACGCATCGCGGCATGCTCAGGTACAGACAGATTAAACAGTTGTCCCTTAGGAAATTTACTACCAGGAATCAAATCAATAGCGCAGTCACAGTCCCTATGAGGAGGAAGGGCACTGGACCTGGACTCACTGAATACATCCTGATAGTCCAACAAATACTCAGGGACTTCAGAAGGAGTAGAAGAAGCAATAGACACCAACGAGGAATCGCAATGAATTCCCTGACAACCCCAACTTGACACGGACATTGCCTTCCAATCCAAAACTGGATTATGGGTCTGTAACCATGGCAGACCCAGAACGACCAAATCCTGCATTTTATGCAAAACAAGAAAACGAATCACCTCCCGATGTTCAGGAGTCATGCACATGGTCACTTGTGTCCAATACTGCGGTTTATTCTCCGCCAATGGCGTAGCATCAATTCCTCTAAGAGGAATAGGATTTTCTAGAGGCTCTAGGACAAAACCACAGCGCTTGGCAAATGATAAATCCATAAGACTCAGGGCAGCACCTGAATCCACAAATGCCATAACAGGGTAGGAAGATAATGAGCAAATCAAGTCACAGACAAAATGAACTTGGGCTGCAAATTACCAATGGCGACAGGACTAACAGCCTTAGATGGCCGTTTAGAGCATGCTGAGATAACATGTGTAGAATCACCACAGTAAAAACACAACCCATTCTGACGCCTATGATTTTGCCGTTCGGTTCTAGTCAGGATTCTATCACATTGCATTGAGTCAGATGTCCGTTCAGACAACACCGCCAGAGGATTAGAAGTTTTGCGCTCCCGCAACCGCCGATCAACCTGGATGGCCAGAGCCATGGAATCATTCAGACTTGTAGGAATGGGAAAACCCACCATCACATTTTTAATGGCTTCAGAAAGGCCATTTCTGAAATTTGCGGCCAGAGCACACTCATTCCATTGAGTGAGCACGGACCATTTCCGAAATTTTTGACAGTACACCTCAGCTTCATCCTGGCCCTGAGAAATAGCCAGCAATGCTTTTTCTGCTTGTATTTCAAGATTGGGCTCCTCATAAAGCAATCCGAGCGCCAGAAAAAACGCATCAATATTTGCCAATGCCGGATCTCCTGGCGCCAATGAAAAAGCCCAATCCTGAGGGTCGCCACGCAAGAAGGAGATAACAATTTTAACTTGTTGAGCTGAGTCTCCAGACGAACGAGGTCTCAAAGATAGAAACAATTTACAATTATTCCTAAAATTCCCAAATTTAAATCGATCTCCAGAGAACAGCTCTGGAATAGGTATCTTGGGTTCTGACATAGGACTGCTAATAACAAAATCCTGAATACCCTGCACTCGTGCAGCAAGCTGATCCACACTAGTAATCAGAGTCTGGACATTCATGTCTGCAGCAAAGCTTCAAGCCACTCAGAGATAAAGGGGAGGAAGAAAAAAAAACAACAACTCAGACTTCTTTTCTTATAGTCCCGCTTAGCAATGCACTTTTGTTGGCCTGGATTACTGTTATGATCCTATGGGCAGAGGATCTCAGGAGTACAAGCTAAGTCTGCAAACCAAAAACCTGCTCATAGGGAAGTGGTAACTTGACTGACCGTATACCTGATCCTAACACAAACAACTAGCAGCAGCCGGGGAACGTACCTACGTTGGTTCTAGACGTCTCGCGCCAGCCGGAGAACTAACTAACCCTTTCAGAGAAAATAAGACCTCTCTTGCCTCAAGAGAAAGGGACCCCAAAGTAATAATACAAGCCCCCAACAAATAATAACGGTGAGGTAAGAAGAAATGACAAACGTAAGAATTAACTAGATTTAGCAAAGAGAGGCCCACTGACTAATAGCAGAAAATAGAAAGATGACTTATACGGTCAGCAAAAACCCTACAAAAAATTCCACACTGAGTATCCAAGAACCCCCACACCGACTAACGGTGTGGGGGGAGGATAACAGCCTCCCTTGTGCTTCCAGCAAAAACAGGAATCACATTTTAAACAAAGCTGGAACAAAATAAGGGAAATTCAAATGCACAAAAATAAGAAAGCAGGACTTAGCTTATCTTGCAAAATCAGGAGACCAGGAGGCAGGAGGAAACAGACAGGGTCTGATAACAACGAATCCAGGCACAATACAGAGTATCCAGGAAGTTTATATAGGCACACCCAGGCCAAACAAAGCAGGTGAGTGCCAAGCTGGGGAAAGACACTCCAAGTGCCATACCGCTAATGACCACAAGAGGGAGCCAAGAACTATAGTTCACAACAGACGTCTAGAAACAACGTAGGCACGTGCACCGGCTACTTTTAGTTGTGTGTTAGGATCAGGTATGTGGTTAGCCCAGTTTCCACCTCCCTAGAGCTGTTCTATGTTTTTGCAGACTTAGCCGGAATACCAGAGATCCTCTCCCACTAGGATCATAACAGTTCTCCCCTTCGAGCTCCTGTACGGCAGGCGAGTCCGGGGACCTCTTGGGTTGGTAAGAGAATCCTGGGAAGAGGAGCCGAACCCATCTGAAGTGTCCCTAGTGGAGGATGTCATACACTTCCATGACAAGATGCAGACCTTGACGCAGTTGGTGCATGATAACATGACGCAGGCTCAGGCTGATCAGAAGCACTGGTACGACCAGAACGCCCGGGAGCGGACCTACCACGTGGGTCAAAAGGTGTGGGTGCTGGTTCCCGTACCAACGGATAAGCTTCAGGCAGCCTGGGAGGGCCCGTACGTCGTCCAACAACAGCTCAACCCGGTAACCTACGTGGTCTGTTGTGAATTCTGCTCTTGGGCTCCCTCCGGTGGTTGTTAATGGTAGTGCAGTTGTCTTGGGGTTGTAATCCAGAGCAGGTGTTTCTGCTGATTGCAGCTCTACTAGGTATTTAGGTTTGCAGGATCCATTACTCCTGGCCAGTTGTCCATTGTTCTTGGAAGGATTGCATCTCTCTCTGGTTCCTCATGCTCTGCTGCCAATTCAGCTAAGATAAGTGTTTGGTTTTTTTTTGTCTCTGTGCACACATGCAGTGTACTTTGCAATTCAGTGCTATTCATTGTGTTTTTGTCCAGCTTAGACTTTGTTTGGATTTTTTAGTAATGCTGGATTCTCAGGAGTTGCAGATATACTTGCTAATTCTTTAGTTAGATGTAGAATATTTGTATTTTCTGCTGTGGATATTTTTAGAATTTTAATACTGACCGCTTAGAATTCTGTCCTATCCTTTCTATTTAGCTAGAAGTGCCTCTTTTGCTAAATTCTGTTTTTCTGCCTGCGTGTGTCTTTCCTCTTATACTCTCAGTCAATATTTGTGGGGGGCTGCCTATCCTTTGGGGTTTCTGCTCTGAGGCAAGATAGTACTCCCATTTCCACCTATAGGGGTATTTAGTCCTCCGGCTGTGTCGAGGTGTCTAGGACGGGTTAGGCACACCCCACGGCTACTTCTAGTTGCGGTGTCAGCTTAGGGTTTGCGGTCAGTACAGATACCACTTACTCCTGAGAAAGTCTCTCATGCGGCTCCACGGTCACCGGATCATAACAGTACAACTGGCCATCAATGAGTTAAATGCATCTCAGAAGAAGGGAAGAAAGGTGTTGAGCCATTTTTTTTCTGTAGCCTGTTTTTCCTTTCCTTCCCTCTTTTCCTCTGGGTGACTGAGGAGATTTGTGCTAGCATGGATGTTCAGGGATTAGTTTCTCGTGTAGACCAGCTTGCTGCTAGGGTACAGGGTATTTCTGATTATATTGTTCAGACTCCGCTTTTAGAGCCTAGAATTCCAACTCCTGATTTGTTTTTTGGGGACAGGTCCAAATTTTTGAGTTTTAAAAACAACTGTAAACTGTTTTTTGCTCTGAAACCTCGTTCCTCTGGTGATCCCATTCAGCAGGTTAAAATTGTCATCTCCCTGTTGCGTCGTGACCCTCAGGATTGGGCATTTTCACTGGAATCAGGGAATCCGGCCTTGCTTAATGTAGACGTCTTTTTTCAGGCTCTAGGATTATTATATGATGATGAACCAAATTCTGTGGATCAAGCGGAGAAGACCTTGTTGGCCCTGTCTCAGGGTCAAGAAGCGGCAGAGTTGTATTGTCAGAAATTTAGAAAATGGTCTGTGCTGACTAAATGGAATGAAGATGCTTTGGCTGCAATTTTCAGAAAGGGTCTTTCTGAATCTGTTAAAGATGTTATGGTGGGGTTTCCCATGCCTGTTGGTCTGAGTGATTCTATGTCCCTGGCCATTCAGATTGATCGGCGCTTGCGGGAGCGCAGAACTGTGCGCGCTGTAGCGTTGTCCTCAGAGCAGATGCCTGAGCCTATGCAGTGTGATGGGATTCTGTCTAGAACGGAACAACAAGGATTCAGATGTCAGAATAGGTTGAGTTTTTATTGTGGCGATGCTTCTCATGTCATTTCAGTCTGCCCTAAGCGTACAAAGAGAATCGCTAGTTCAGTTACCATCAGTACTGTACAACCTAAATTTCTGTTATCTGTGACCTTGATCTGCTCATTGTCGTCATTTTCTGTCATGGCGTTTGTGGATTCAGGCGCCGCTTTGAACTTAATGGACTTTGAATTTGCCAGGCGTTGTGGTTTCCCCTTGCAGTCTTTGCAGAACCCTATTCCTTTAAGGGGCATTGATGCTACACCTTTGGCTAAAAATAAACCCCAGTTTTGGACACAGGTGACCATGTGTATGGCGCCAGCCCATCAGGAAGATTGTCGTTTTCTGGTGTTGCATAATTTGCATGATGCTATTGTGCTGGGTTTTCCATGGTTGCAGATACATAATCCTGTGTTGGATTGGAAGTCTATGTCTGTGACTAGTTGGGGTTGTCAGGGGGTTCATAATGACGTTCCTTTGATGTCAATCTCCTCTTCCATCTCTTCTGAGGTTCCAGAGTTTTTGTCTGATTTTCAGGATGTATTCGATGAGCCCAAGTCCAGTTCCCTTCCACCGCATAGGGACTGTGATTGTGCTATTGACTTGATTCCAGGCTGTAAGTTTCCCAAGGGCTGACGTATCAACCTGTCTGTGCCTGAACACACAGCCATGCGGAGCTATGTTAAGAAGTCTTTGGAGAAGGGGCATACTCGGCCATCTTCTTCACCGTTGGAAGCGGGATTTTTTTTGTTGCTAAGAAGGATGGCTCCTTGAGACCCTGTATTGATTATCGCCTCTTGAATAAGATCACGGTCAGATTTCAATACCCTTTACCTTTGCTTTCTGATTTGTTTGCCAGGATTAAGGGGGCTAGTTGGTTTACTAAGATTGACCTTCGGGGAGCATATAATCTTGTTCGTATTAAGCAGGGTGATGAATGGAAAACTGCGTTTAATACGCCGAAGGCCATTTTGAATACCTTGTGATGCCATTCGGACTCTCTAATGCTCCATCTGTTTTTCAGTCCTTCATGCATTATATCTTCTGGAATTATCTTGATAAATTCATGATTGTATATTTGGAAGATATCTTGATTTTTTCTGATGATTGGGAGTCTCATGTGAAACAGGTCAGAATGGTGTTTCAGATCCTTCGTGATAATGCTTTGTTTGTGAAGGGGTCTAAGTGTCTCTTTGGAGTGCAGAAGGTTTCTTTTTTGGGCTTCATTTTTTCTCCCTCATCTATAGAGATGGATCCGGTTAAGGTTCAGGCCATTCATGATTGGATTCAGCCCACATCTGTGAAGAGCCTTCAGAAATTTTTGGGCTTTGCTAATTTTTATCGCCGTTTCATTGCTAACTTCTCCAGTGTGGTTAAACCTCTGACCGATTTGACGAAGAAAGGCACTGATGTAACAAATTGGTTCTCTGTGGCTGTCTCTGCCTTTCAGGAGCTTAAACGCCGATTCACTTCTGCCCCGGTGTTGCATCAGCCGGATGTTTGTCTTCCGTTTCAGGTTGAGGTTGACGCTTCTGAGATTGGGGTAGGGGCCGTTTTGTCTCAGAGGAATTCTGTTGGTTCCTTGATGAAACCGTGTGCCTTCTTTTCCCGTAAGTTTTTGCCTGCTGAACGACATTATGATGTCGGCAATCGGGAGTTGTTGGCTATGAAATGGGCGTTTGAGGAGTGGCGACATTGGCTTGAGAGAGCCAAGCACCGTATTGTGGTCTTGACCAATCATAAAAATCTGATTTACCTCGAGTCTGCCAAACGGCTGAATCTTAGACAGGCCCGATGGTCCTTGTTTTTCTCCCGTTTTGATTTCGTGGTCTCATATCTTCCGGGTTCTAAGAATATTAAGGCTGATGCCCTCTCTAGGAGTTTTTTGCCTGATTCTCCTGAGGTACTGGAACCGGTCGGCATTCTGAAGGAAGGGGTGGTCCTTTCGGCCATTTCCCCTGATTTGCGACGGGTTCTGCAGGAATTTCAGGCTGTCAAACCTGACCGCTGTCCTGTGGGCAAACTGTTTGTTCCTGACAGATGGACTAGTAGAGTGATTTCTGAGGTTCACTGTTCTGTGTTGGCAGGCCATCCTGGTATTTTTGGTACCAGAGATTTGGTTGGTAGGTCCTTTTGGTGGCCTTCTTTGTCGCGTGATGTACGTTCTTTTGTGCAGTCCTGTGGGACTTGTGCGCGGGCCAAGCCTTGTTGTTCCTGTGCTAGCGGGTTGCTTTTGCCTTTGCCGGTCCCTGAGATGCCCTGGACGCATATTTCTATGGATTTTATTTCAGATCTTCCGGTTTCCAGGAGGATGTCTGTTATCTGGGTGGTTTGTGACCGGTTCTCTAAGATGGTTCATTTGGTGCCTTTGCCTAAATTGCCTTCCTCTTCTGATTTGGTTCCGTTGTTTTTTCAGCATGTGGTTCGTTTGCATGGTATTCCGGAGAATATTGTGTCCGACAGAGGTTCCCAGTTTGTTTCTAGGTTTTGGCGGGCCTTTTGTGCTAGGCTGGGCATTGATTTGTCATTTTCTTCCGCATTTCATCCGCAGACAAATGAACAGACCGAGCGAACTAATCAGACTTTGGAGACTTATTTAAGATGCTTTGTGTCTGCTGATCAGGATGATTGGGTGGCTTTCTTGCCATTGGCCGAGTTTGCCCTTAATAATCGGGCTAGTTCGGCTACTTTGGTTTCGCCCTTCTTTTGTAATTTTGGTTTTCATCCTCGTTTTTCTTCAGGGCAGGTGGAGCCTTCTGACTGTCCCGGTGTGGATTCTGTGGTTGACAGGTTGCAGCAGATTTGGGCTCATGTGGTGGACAATTTGGTGTTGTCTCAGGAGGAGGCTCAGCGTTTTGCTAACCGTCGTCGGTGTGTTGGTTCCCGGCTTCTGGTTGGGGATTTGGTCTGGTTGTCTTCCCGTCATGTTCCTATGAAGGTTTCTTCCCCTAAGTTTAAGCCTCCGTTTATTGGTCCTTATAGGATTTCTGAGATTATCAATCCGGTGTCTTTTTGTTTGGCCCTTCCGGCCTCTTTTGCCATCCATAATGTTTTCCATAGATCTTTATTGCGGAAATATGTGGTGCCCGTTGTTCCCTCTGTTGATCCTCCGGCTACTGTGTTGGTTGATGGGGAGTTGGAGTATGTGGTTGAGAAGATTTTGGATTCTCGCCTTTTGAGGCGGAGGCTTCAGTACCTTGTCAAATGGAAGGGTTATGGCCAGGAGGATAATTCTTGGGTTTTTGCCTCTGATGTCCATGCTGCCGATTTGGTCCGTGCCTTTCATCTGGCTCGTCCTGATCGGCCTGGGGGCTCTGGTGAGGGTTCGGTGACCCCCTTTCAAGGGGGGGTACTGTTGTGAATTCTGCTCTTGGGCTCCCTCCGGTGGTTGTTAATGGTAGTGCAGTTGTCTTGGGGTTGTAATCCAGAGCAGGTGTTTCTGCTGATTGCAGCTCTACTAGGTATTTAGGTTTGCAGGATCCATTACTCCTGGCCAGTTGTCCATTGTTCTTGGAGGGATTGCATCTCTCTCTGGTTCCTCATGCTCTGCTGCCAATTCAGCTAAGATAAGTGTTTGGGGTTTTTTTGTCTCTGTGCACACATGCAGTGTGCTTTGCAATTCAGTGCTATTCATTGTGTTTTTGTCCAGCTTAGACTTTGTTTGGGTTTTTCAGTCATGCTGGATTCTCAGGGGTTGCAGATATACTTGCTATGTCTTTAGTTAGATGTAGAATATTTGTATTTTCTGCTGTGGATATTTTTAGAATTTTAATACTGACCGCTTAGAATTCTGTCCTATCCTTTCTATTTAGCTAGAAGTGCCTCTTTTGCTAAATTCTGTTTTTCTGCCTGCGTGTGTCTTTCCTCTTATACTCACAGTCAATATTTGTGGGGGGCTGCCTATCCTTTGGGGTTTCTGCTCTGAGGCAAGATAGTACTCCCATTTCCACCTATAGGGGTATTAAGTCCTCCGGCTGTGTCGAGGTGTCTAGGACGGGTTAGGCACACCCCACGGCTACTTCTAGTTGCGGTGTCAGCTTAGGGTTTGCGGTCAGCACAGATACCACTTACTCCTGAGAAAGTCTCTCATGCGGCCCCACGGTCACCGGATCATAACAGTGGTCACGCTTGACCACGCTCGGGTAGGCAAAAGGCCTTTCACGTCAACATGATGAAGGCTCATCACGAACGTGAACCTTTCGTCCTACCGGTCTGCAGCGCACCCGAAGACGGGGAGGAAGACTGTTGTCAACTCAGTTTCCGGGCTCCCTCCTGTGGTCATGAGTGGTACTGTGTGAGTTCTGTTCTTGGGCTCCCTCTGGTGGCCTTTAGCGATCGGCTGGTCTGTATCTGGGTTCCAGCTGCCGGGTTTTCTGCCACTCTGGCTTCTATTTAACTCCACCTGGACCTTTACTTTTTGCCAGCTGTCGTTGTACTCAGTCCTGGTTTGATCTCTCTTGGACTTCCATTGTGACCTGTCTCCTCCTGGAGAGGCTAAGTCTTGCTTGTTCATGTTTGCTCATTGTTTCCTTGAACATGTTTCTCACTATATGATGAGTTCAGTCCAGCTTGCTTATATGTGATTTTCTTGCTTGCTGGAAGCTCTGGGGTGCAGAGTGCGCCCCTCACATCGTGAGTTGGTGTGGGGGTTCTTGTATTCTCTGCTTGGATATTTTTGATAGCTTTTGTACTGACCGCACAGATCCCTTGCTATCTTCTGACTATTTAGTATTAGCGTGCCTCATTTGATAAAACCTGTTTCATTTCTGCGTTTGTGTTTTCCCCTTCACTCACCGTTATTTGTGGGGGGCTGTCTAAACTTTGGGGTTTTCTCTGAGGCAAGTGAGGCTTGCTTTCTCTCTAGGGGTAGCTAGTTTCTCAGGCTGTGAAGAGGCGTCTAGGTTTTTAGGAAACGCTCCACGGCTGCCTTTAGTGTGTGTGGATAGGATCAGGGTTGCGGTCAGTATAGTTCCCACATCCCCAGAGCTAGTCCGATATTTTGGTTACTTATCAGGTCAGATCGGTTATCTTTACCACCAGGATCATAACAGAAGACACCCTCCTGGATATGCTGGCCCAAGCCAAGGCCGGTGGGTCCATTGAGAATGTGTAGGTAAGCGCCTCGCTAGATGAACCACAGCGGTTGCAGTTGCAAACCACACTGGAACCCTTCTGGGTCGTGTTCTCGAACCGGCCTTGAAGGACTGAGTTAGCAGTCCATGAGGTGGACACCGGAAATCACGCCCCACTACGGCGAACACCCTATCGAATCTCTGACCAGGTGCAGCAGATTATGCACCAAAAGATCGATGAGATGTTACAGCTGGGGGTGATTCGACGGTCAAAGAGCGCGTGGGCCTCCCCTGTAGTTCTCATGCCAAAGAAGGACCGGACCGCCCGGTTCTGCGTGGACTACAGGGGGCTCAACGCCATTACAGCCGCTGACGCGCACCCAATGACGCGCACCCAATGCCGCGCATCGAGGAGCTGCTTGAGAAGTTAGCTGGCGCAAAATACCCTGCCACTTTCCAGCGTATGGTCAACCTCCTGCTTCAGGGACTGGAGAAGTACGCCATGGCGTACTTGGATGATATTGCCATCTTTAGTCCCTCCTGGAGGAACACCTGCAGCATCTTGAGGAGGTGCTCAGGTGAATTCACCGAGCAGGACTGACTATCAAGCCGGGAAAGAGCCAGATGGGCATGAGGGAGGTCCACTACCTGGGGCACTGGGTAGGCGGAGGCACCCTAAAGCCAGAGCCTGAGAAAGTGGGCGCGATCGTGAACTGGCCCACTCCTGGGACCAAGAAACAGGTGATGTCCTTCCTGGGCACTGCAGGGTAATATAGGCGCTTTGTACAGCACTATAGTAGCCTGGCAAAACCTTTGACGGATCTCACCAGGAAGAAGCTACCCCACATCGTCAACTGGACAAATGGCTGTGAGGGGGCCTTCAAGGCGTTGAAAACTGCACTGTTCAACGCCCCTGTGTTGAAAGCAGTCGACAGCAGTCGACCGTTCTTGGTACAGACTGATGCCAGCGAGTTTGGCCTCTGTGCTGTGCTCAGCCAGATTGACTCGGAGGACCAAGAGCACCCCATGTTGTACCTGAGCCGGAAACTTTTGCCGAGGGAATTGGCCTACTCCACCATCGAGAAGGAGTGCCTGGCCATAGTCTGGGCCCTGCAATGCTTGCAGCCCTACTTGTACGGTCGTACCTTCACTGTGGTGACCGACCACGACCCTCTGCGCTGGCTAAGCACCATGTGTGGAACCAACGGCAGGTTGCTACGCTGGAGCCTTGCCCTTCAGCAATTTGACTTCACCATTGAACACAAAGCGGGCAGGGAGCATGGGAATGCAGATGGACTGTCCCGCCAGGGTGAACCTACTGAGGTGCGCATGGAGGCATGCCGTGGGGTTCTACCTCCCTAGCGCACGCCAAAAGGGGGAGGTGTCACGATATGGTATGAAATATCATATAAGTTTAGTTCTCTTGCTAGCATGCTGTGGGCTAAGCCCCCCTCCTTGGAGTGATTCAGCAACAGCTCGTAGCTGCAAATTCCTGACTTTCAGCTCACAAGCCCTCATCCCCCTCGCCAAGGTATTTATGACCGGCATTTCCTGTAGTGGAAAGTGACCAGCTTTAACTGGATTAGAAACTTCCAGAATCATGAAAGTCCTTTGTTCTGGTTTTGTAAGATATTAGGCCAACCATTTAAGATAGGACCACGAAAATATATATTTTTAATCTCCATCGGAGCATCTATCCAGCACTCTAAATATGAGCTTCTAACTCCATCAGGTAAAGAAGTAGGGATTTCTCTGTAAATATACATCCCAAATAGGACACATTTGATCTCACTAGAATGCCAGCGATAATACGAGATGAATGCTGGGTGTGGTATGATTATTACATGTTCTGTAGCGAAGTTACGGGCATCAGATATATTTAATGCACAGTTAGTAAAACTGAAGAGGTAGGAGGGTTTAGAAAAGCCAGCCCTTTCTGTGATGTCACAGGCTGTAGGTTTTAAGTTGCAACGAGGCTTCCAGGAGTCAGTTTTTCCAGTTTTTACCTGAGCTGTCTGGCTGCGGTCTATCCAGACCTACTGATGCATTTTGACAGATGGAAACTCCACTAGCCTGGTTGCCTGCAATGCTTTGAACACATGTAAGTGTTATTCTCATGTAATCCTTGTTTTCTTTTATATAATTACCTTGTACATATTTGCAATTGTCTCATTTGTAACATCTTTGTAAAATATTTTGATATAAACACTGCATAAACTTTATGAGTATAATATTTCATACTAGTTCGTTCTTCCTGTTCTAAAACGTACCCTAAGTCTCCTGAAGGGAATTTACGCTACTGTTTTGGGTTAGCTTCGGACCCGTTTAATCGAAGCTGGTGGCAGCTTACTGTGTGCACTGTGCCTGTTGGAGGCGTTGTAGCGACGGCGACATTGATAATTATTGTTCCTGCCTGAGCGGGAGTAGTTAAATCGCCTCGCTGTAGCGTGCCCAATAGCCAGTACATAGCAGGCAGCCTTTCTGGCGACTAATTACCCTAGGTTCAGTACCTAATCTGACCTGAGAGTAAGGGGGCGCCAGAGAGCTGCAAGTGTTAAGTGGAACTGTAAGCGGGATACATAAGTCCCTGCAGTTCGTGGTATATTGAAGAGCAGTGGGATACCTAAAATAAGCCCCGGCTGTAAACTAAGAGGTCAATAGCCTTATGTGTGTCTTTTTATCACATTGTGGAGTGGAGGGATAACTAAGTTAAGCCCCCTGCACATGTGATAGCCGTCTGTTGGCCTAAAGTCACCCTGATCCGTGACGTAGGGGTGACGGTCACGGTGTGGATCCCTGACATATTGGTGGCAGAGGTCAGGGGTTCGTGACAAAAAACAAAAAAAGTGCTTTAGTAAGTCAGTAAAAAGTAGGTAGGAGTATTTAAAACAAGAAAATGATAAGGGTGCCCATACTTATGCACCTGTCCAATTTTGTTTGAATGCAGATTACACATTTTCTGTTAGTACAATAAACCTCATTTCAATGCAGAAACATTACTGTGTCCAACAGTTATTAGATATATGAAACTGAAATAGCTGTTGTAAAAAAAACAATTTTTATAAAACATTAAGCTTAAGACTAATAGGGGTGCCCAAACTTTTTCATATAACTGTAATACTGTCCTATAGTTCTCACATACCATCATATAGATCGCAAATAACGACACCAAAGTGTTCTCACATAATACCGACATATAGAGCACACATAATACCGCCATATACTTCACACATAATACCGCCATATACTTCTCACATAATACCGCCATATACTTCTGATTTAGAAGGGTTAATAGTTTGCCTTTAAGTGCCTTTTGCCTTTAATTGCTAGAATTACTAGAATCTGTTGTTACAGTAGTCTGCTAGTATCCTCTTCAAGGAGAGTATACTTCTTATCATGTATGTTCTCAATAGTCAGCCACAACATGCTCTCAGTTATGTGAGGAATAAAGGTCAGTATGACCCTGGGTGATGGAGGGGGCTACATGAATTACATTGAGAAGTTACATTTGTTGTAAATGGTATAAAATATTGCCTCTTGCTGCATTACATCAGATAAAAGTGACTTGTTCACAGAACATGTGTGAGGTGTCCTTTGTCTCCAAGCGCGCTTGTAAAATGATGGGCGTAACCTCCTGATTTGGCCTCACTGGTGATCTGGCATATCTGACATTGGGTCAGAACGAAAACAGCTACAGCAGTTTTGGCGCCCGAACGGGGGCCGTGGTAACCAGCCTATTCGGAATCCGTATGTGGGAGCTTCCTGGGAGATTGGACATGCAAAACACCAGCTGCAGCAATGTGAGAAATTTTTATTCTTACACTCTGTTTTGCACTTGCAATCACTTTTGGATCTCTCCATACCTCTGGGTAAAAGGCGGCGAACACGGTTTAAAAGAATCCACATCACCAGTGAGTTTTGTGTTTTGTCTGTTTATGTCCGTATGAGAGTTGAATAATAGAGTAGTAAGATAATAATTGTCATCTGTAATATTTGTCAATATACTAATTGGTTGTGTACGGTATTTGTGTAAATGTGAAGTACAGAGCTGGGACAGACTCTGTGCAGTGTTGTTATTTTGGTCATTTTGGATTAGCAGTAATTATATGAAGCTGTATTTGGTCTAGGGCCGTGGTTTTTGTTGTTTGGCCTTAAAGTGCTTTCAGAGTGTCAGTGGACACTGCTGCAGTTTTTTTTATATAGAGTTGTGTTAATTCCAAAATAGGCAGGCTGTGTGAACTTTTGTGAATTCTGCTCTTGGGCTCCCTCCGGTGGTTATAAGTGGTAGCGCTGCTGTCTTTGGAGGGCAGCATTCTTCAGGTGTGCTCATTTAGTGCAATTTGGTCTGGGCTATTTAGTCTTGCTTTATCCTTTAGTCAGTGCCAGTTGTTCATTGTTTCTGGAGGATTCAAATCCCTTCCTGGTCTCTCCTGCTTGCTGTTCATTTCAACAAAGATAAGTTCTGCTTGTTTTTGCAGCCCACATGTTGTGGGCCTTATTGTTCAGTGCATTTCATGTTTTTTCTTGTCCAGCTTAATCTGTGTAAGGATTTATGCAGCCAAGCTGGAATCTCTGGAGAGGCAGATATACACTCCATATCTTTAGTTAGATGTGGAGTTTTTGTATTTTCTGTGGTGGATATTTTCCAGTGTTTTAATACTGACCGCATAGTTCTCCGTCCTATCCTTCCTATTTAGCTAGATTGGCCTCCTTTGCTAAATCCTGTTTTCAGTCTGTGTATGTTTTTTCCTCTCCTCTCACAGTCAATATTTGTGGGGGGCTGTGTTATTATCTGGTGGCCTAAGAGCAGCATGGACGAGCTCTGGAGTAGGTGGCCTCTATACTGACAGCAGACCCTGAACTTAACAACGCAACTAGTAGCCGTGGGATGTTCCTGTCACTCCCTAGACACCTCGTCACAGCCGGAGGACTAATTACCCCTAAAGAAAGAAACAGGAAAACTATCTTGCCTCAGAGAAAAATGCCCAAAGGAAAGACAGCCCCCCACAAATATTGACTGTGAAAGGAGAGGGAAATTACAAACGCAGACTGAAAACAGAATTTAGCAAAGGAGGCCACGCTACCTAGAGAGAAAAGACAGGACAGAGTACTATGCGGTCAGTATTAAATACTACAAAAATCCACCACAGAGAATACAAAAATCTCCACACCTAACTAAAGGCATGGAGGGTAACTGCAACTCCAGAGCTTCCAGCTTGGCTGAATAAATCCTTACACAGACAAAGCTGGACAAGAAAAAACATAGCAATTCACTGAACTATAAAGTCCACCGCATGTGGACTGCAAAAACAAAGCCAGGACTTATCTTTGATGATTTGGAAAATCCAGCAGGAGAAACCAAGCAGAGATGGGAATTCCCCAGAATACAATGGACAACTGGCACTCACCAAAGGGTGAGGCCAGACTAAATAGCCCCGTCCAAAGTGGTTGCACCTGATGACTGCTGTGAAGGACAAACAGCAGCACTACCACTTATAACCACAGGAGGGAGCCCAAGAGCAGAACCCACAACAGAATTCACAACAGGGCTGTCTATCCTTTGGGGATTTTCTCTGAGGCAAGATAGTTTTCCCTTTTCTATCTATAGGGTTAATTAGTCCTCCGGCTGTGTCGAGGTGACTAGGATTGGTAGGTTCATCCCACGGCTACTTCTAGTTGCGGTGTTAAGTTCAGGGACTGCGGTCAGTACAGATACCACCTTCTCCAGAGTACGTCTCATACTGCTCCTAGGCCACCAGATCATAACAGTGAACCTTGTATGTATGTCTATGAGAACCTCTGAATGAGATGAGAGGTGAGTAAATGAGTATAAGGGATAAATAAATAAATCTCTACCTGATTGATGGGGGGTTCCGTTAGGTGTTGTCCTCTGTATGTGACAGAAGACATTATTCAACTCAATTTGAGCTGAATTAGGTGGAGTGATTGAGATAAGTGATTTTCTTCTTGTAAAAATCAACTGGAAAGTGAAAGGAAAAGAAAAAAAAACAATCCCTGAATGAGCACGTATGAATAAATGATCACATAAGTATCATTACTTAGCTAGCTGTTGTTGAGGGTCCAGGATGAATGAGTTGTGGATATTTTTATTGTACATTTAATTTATATCTGAGATTCAGTGAAACCCGTGTTATATATGGTTTGACATTGGATAGGTTTCTATATGTGTTTTGGCCGGACGCGGTCAGAATCAGCTTATTCAAGTTATGCAGTGATCTGCATGTATAGAGAAACTGTTTCTTCTGAGAGTATGAATGTTTTGTAGAGATTGTCTGAAAACTGCTGCATTCTGTTTCTGTGTGAAAAACACAAAGCTCTTATCTGTGCTGATTACCTGATGGGAGGAGGGAAGCAAACCGCTGCGCGACTTGCTTGTGACTTCTCCTCTCTGTCCTTATCTGTGCTGAGTGCCAGAGGAAGGGGGGCATGGAGCTGTGCTTAAATATTCTGTCCTTGGTGTAGTACACGCTGGGAGATTTGTGTTTAAAGCAATAGTACTGTATGTATTGAAGTAGAAAGAAATATTCTAAGTTGAAGTTGGATGTTGAAAGTAAAAGAACTGTGCCTATTTTAGAGGAAATTTGTGTGATTGAAAGATTGGTAAAAGATTCACCTGCTTCAAGTTGAATGATTGATATAGCAAATTGAGGATCAACAGAGGAGGTAGCCAACTGCACTGCTGATGTAGTAGGTGAGAGGCCTAAAACATCTGGGCCTTCTTGCTACAGTCAGCTTGTTTTTGTTATGGCTCAGAGGTCGTTTAAGCTTGCCGTTCCATGGAGCTGAGCTAGCCAGCTGATCTACCGGGTGGTAGGTGGTGTAACCTGCCCACTAAATCCTTTAGGTTTACCGGGTGGTAGGTCATGTAACCTGCCCACTAAACCTTGACACTCACTCTGACTTGTCACGTGTGGCCACCGGTAGATGGTAAGGCACACTAAAAAAGGCATTTGCAGAATAAAGGTGGGTTGTCTGAGAGAATGAGTTGAAGCCATGGGCAACTTGTTCTGTGTGCAGTCAGTGCCCCAATGGGATCCAGAACCGCTATACAGATTGAAAAAGGAAGCAGTGAAAGATGTGGGACCAATATTGAAAAAGGCAAAAATGCCAGTGTGTGGATGTTTGGATATACAAAAAGGCACAGACAAGGGAGGAAAATAGCAAGTGAATAAATGGCGTCTGAGAGAGTGCAGCCGGATGGAAGTAAGGTGTATTATGAATGTTTTGATGCTCAAAAATCCGAATATGACCGACACATTACTGCTATGGTCATACCTTTGTGTAACCAGAGACCCAGACAAGACAGATGGACTTGTTAGCACTGTGGTCAGACAAACCCAGACTGGAGAAATACTTGTATGATCCGTGCTGCAACCCGACCTAAGTGAATTGCACTGAATCCTGTCCAGACAAGATCACATGTAGTGACATAAGAAGCTGACACAGGAGAGTGGTTAGTGGGTAGTGGGGAAATTGACTTTTTTGAAGTAAGCTGACAGTAATCCTTTTGGGAAGGAGCTGTAGACCAGCATGTCATATCACCCCCAACCGGTCACCTAGTCACCTCCACCGCCAGAGAACCAACTACATCAGGTAGGGTAAGACAGATACAGGAGTATTATCCCTGGAGGCCCTCTGACTAGCTAGCTACGCTAAAACAATTGGCTGACCCTGAGAACCAACCTTTCCCATTTTACAGACAAATAAAAACAATATGATGGATGTATAAGTGCACCTGGGCAGACCTAGAGAGTTGTGAGCACAAAAGCAGGTGACGTACTAGGACGCAAATTAAGACTTTTACAGATGTGACAAAAGGAGAGAGTGTAGAGATGTACTTTAGACGATTACAGCTGAAATGGGCAGACATGGGGTACAGTCCAGTCACTCGATGTTAAAATATTGGTAAATGCATTCATTGACGGTATGATCAAAGGCTTACGAGATGCAGTACAGACAGCCAGACCTGAATGGAGAAATGTAGATCCAAAGACCTCCTGAAGGGTGCTAAAGGAGTTGAACAAGCTAGGACAATAAGACGACGTGTCATGTATGCTGGAGCACAAGGAAAAAAAGTAGAAACGTAGTAAGGGACCTAAGGACTTAGAATCAGTGAAGTGTTGGAACTGTGGAGAAAATGGACACTAAGCCAACCACTGCAAAAACCCTACATAGTAGACTAAGCAGACCAATCTCCACCTCCCTCACCTTCAGACTAGGAAACTGACAACCCAGTGACAAATGTGTGCCCTGTTCTTGTCCCCTCCGGACCTGGTCCTGCCTTGATGACCACCATACCAATGCCGGGAGGGAAAGAGACAGAATTCTTGATTGACACTGGGGCAGCCGGGACTGTGGTAGACAAAGTCTTGATAATGCTAGACATGATTACTGACGAGACTGTGGAATGCATGAGGGTAAAGGGACAAGCGACTGAAGCCCCTATGACTAAACAAATAAGACTAGAATCACGAGACAGCCAAGAGGTGCTTACAAACTTATTGTTAGTGACAATATCCCTATGATTTTGCTGGGAGCAGAGTTGAGTGCTGGCTAGGCCACTATACAGTACTCTCCTGAGGGTATTACAGTCACAAGTCCCCTTTTATATAAACACTTGGGGCAGAGGGAAGCCAGGGTCTCCCACGTGCACATTATACCACAGGTAAATCATGCCCTATTATAGTTACACTTAATTCCATTCATTTGCCAGTTTAGCAGTTTCCTTACACAAGATGGTATAGTTACCGTGTATTTCTAGGTTGTCTTCATATGATATATAGTTTTTTAGCCATTCATTATATTGGCTCAAACCATAGTCACTGTTCATTTGTCTTTTCCACTTCTTATACCTTATCGCAAGCAACTGGCATTGATATTTGGTATTTTTCAAATACCTTCTTTTTGTATTTGAAACTGTTAGTTATGGATTTATATATGGCTGCTAATTTCTTAGAATAAGCTTGTACTTTGCTGTGGCCTATGGCATTGTGCTCCCCCATTTTATGACTCAGCACCTTTCGTAATTATATATATATTTTAATATATATAATTTTCTTTTGGTAACATATTTTGTGAATCAAATTTAGTTCTTAAGGGGTATTCTACCCAATCAAATACGGGTATAAATAATATTTGGACATTAATGTGTGACTTATATAAACACTTGTGTAATATTGCAGAAATCGTGTATATGGCAAGAGTAGTGAAAGTAACACCTGACACCAGAATGTCTGAGAACAGGGAAAAAAGTCAGGTACCAGACACCGTTTGGGCAAGGGGAAAATCTGATGTGGGTCGGCTGCCCATTCCCCCTGTCATGATTAAATTAAAAGAAGGAACCACTCCTTTTTGGTTAAAGCAATACCCCTTAAGTCTAGTCAAATCAATGGCCCTGAGCAGAGATATTAAAGAGTATGTTAAGGCAGGGGTTCTAGTGTGGAGATCTTCCCCCTGCAACACCCCTTTGTATCCCATTAAGAAGAAAAAGGACCCAAGGGTTCCCCTGACACTTACAGAATAGTTCATGACTTACGGGCTATTAATGATGTTACAGTGAGTGTGACGTCAACTGTCCCTAATACACACACCGTACTGTCACAGATCCCAGCCACGTCAAAATGTTTCACAATCACTGGTTTGGCAAATGCATTCTTCACCTCATCTGCAGATTGTACTATTACAGTACGTGGATGACCTCCTGCTCTGCTGCCCGGACCAGATGTCCTTGCTGTTGCCTTTTAGCAGAAAAGGGTTGCAAAGTCTCACGTGACAAACTACAGTATTGCAAACAAAAGGTCACATTTTTAGGCCACAATATTGCTAAAGGTACAAGACGCCTGATTAAAGAAGAAAACAGGCAGTGCTGACACACACAGCATGGAGGAAAACAGGGACTGATAGCTTACTACTCAGCACAATTAGACCCAGTGATTAGATTGTCTCCTACGTGTGTCCGTGCTGTAAGAGCTGCTGTATTACTTATAGGCATGTGAGCTCACACTGACTTTTTCTTTTGACAATTTGTTCCCCACATGACATTAATGCCATACTCGTACAAGTTCAACCAAAACACCTGTCTATGGAAAGACAGATCAGACTTGAATGTGCTCTAATACTAATTCCTGAATACGTCACCCTCAAACAATATAATGTTCTGAATCCAGCCGCTCATCTGCCTGTGGATTCAGAAAAGGGGGAATTGGTGACAGCGTCAGCAGGAGAAAAAAAAAAGTGGTCTGGTACGTTGACATGACGCACGTACATGACTGCTTAGGAACTGATGAGTCAGGAGACAGTGGGTTTTACATATGTTCATGGAAAAAAAACAAAAACCTGTTCCTAATGCATATTCTGAGGTTTTTATTTTTGTAGATGGCTCCAGATACCACCACGATGGGTGATTCTACACTGGATATGCAGTAGTATCCTCACATGAGGTAATCAGAGCTGAACCACTCCCTCCTCACATGTCGGTGCAGGAGGCAGAGTTGAAGGCACTCACCGAGGCGTGTAGAGCTGCTGCAGGTAAAGTCGCTAATATTTACACAGATTCAAATTATGCGTGGGGAATATCCCATGATTATTGCCTTATCTGGAGAAGCAGAATGTTTCTTACATCAGCCGGTAAGCCCATTAAAAATGTGGAGCTGGTGAAACAATTAGTGGAGGCATTGAGGTTACCAGTCCAGGTTGGCATCATCAAAGTAAAAGCACACACGAACGGTGACTCTGTGGAGGTAGAAGGCAACAGAAGGGCAGACGAGACTGCTAATGTAGCAGCAGGGCAGCCTAGGGAGCAGTGGACGGTGGCAGGGAGTCAGCGTATTCCAGTCACACTGAGTCTAGATGTCCTGAAATCCCTCCAGCTGCCCAAACAGAGAAGGAACACTGGGGGAGAATGGGAGCTGAGCTGAACTCAGAAGGAGTATGGGATAATAAGGATAAATTGTATATACCAAGGTCCCTGTTCCTAATAATGGTGCAAGCAACACATGGCCCCACTCACACCTCAAAATGTCACATGTGTCCATGGTAGATGCCTTCTAGATCGTTCCTGGTTTCAGTTACGCAGCCGCAAAGCCCGTACAGTCATGCCTCATCTGTGCACAGCACAACCCAGGTAAAACAGTAATAAATAAATAAATCCCTAAGAAAGCGACACTCAGGCCTCTCTACCCATTTCAGAGACTGCAGGCTGACTACATACAGCTACCCAAGGTAGGAGTGTGTGAAAAATGTCCTAGTATGTGTAGATCTCTTCTCTGGTTGGCTGGAAGCCTATCCGGTAAAATGTGCAAATGCTAAAGCGACAGCAGACAAACTGATGAAAGAACTGATCTGCAGGTATGGTGTCCCAGAAACCATAGAAAGCGATAAGGGTACACACTTCACGGGAGAAATAATGAGGGAAGTCATGCAGGCCCTGGGAGTACAGCAAGCATTTCATACACCATATAGACCATAAAGTAGTGGGAAAGTGGAGAGACTAAATGGGACACTTAAACTGAAAATTCAAAGGCCATGGCACACACAGGAAAGAGCGGGGTAGAGTGCCTGCCTCTTGCACTCTTTTCAGTCAGACACACTGCAAATAGAAAGACAGGCTTATCTCCTTTTGAAGTCCTGTTTAGTAGTTTGCCAGAGACTGGTCTGTACTTCCCACAGGTGCTACAAATGCAACACGGTGCTATGACAGCCCATGTCCAGGCCCTGCAGAAAAGACTTAATGTGGTGCATAAACATGTGTTTTCATCCATTCCAGATCTTAATGCCAGTGCAGACGTACATCAGCTGAATCCAGGTGATTGGGTGGTCATACATAGACACGTGAGAAGGAGCCTAGAACCACGGTTTGACGGCCCATTTTAAAGTCCAGCTGACCACATTCACCTCAGGGAAACTTGAGGGAAAGCCCACCTGGATCCATGGCAGTCACTGCAAATAGATCTTTTCACCAGCAGAATGACTGTTCTAATCAACTTGCTGGCAGTGGTAGGATTTCTGCACCCTACAGAGACACTGGATAAACTTTTAAATGTTGACAGGGACAACAAACGTATTCAACATCATGCTTTTCTTATAAAAGACGCAGAAGGACAAAAACTGCTGGACTGTTGGATCTGTATACACAGCCCAGTATCTGCAAGGACTGTGCTGTACTTAGCCTTACCCCAGGAGCCAAGGAAGGTATTAACACCACACAGCATACCCGATGAGACTTGGACTCAGATTTTCTAGGTTCCTTAAGGCAGGGGCGGACACAGACTGCAGAGGGCCCCTGTGCAAGAAATTTTCCTGGGCCCCCCCCCCATACTGCAACAAAGTTATGTAAACATAGATGCTCCATATAACGCTGTGCCTGTGCCGCCACATATAATGCTCCATACAATTCATTATGGCCCCATAGATGCTCCATATAACGCTGTGCCTGTGCCGCCACATATAATGCTCCATACAATTCATTATGGCCCCATAGATGCTCCATATAACGCTGTGCCTGTGCCGCCACATATAATGCTCCATACAATTCATTATGGCCCCATAGATGCTCCATATAACGCTGTGCCTGTGCCGCCACATATAATGCTCCATACAATTCATTATGGCCCCATAGATGCTCCATATAACGCTGTGCCTGTGCCGCCACATATAATGCTCCATAGTCCATACAATTCATTATGGCCCAGCCCAGATGCTCCATATAACGCTGTGCCTGTGCCGCCACATATAATGCTCCATAGTCCATACAATTCATTATGGCCCAGCCCAGATGCTCCATATAATGCTGTGCCGCCACATATAATGCTCCATACAATTCATTATTACCCCATAGATGCTCCATCCATAATATGGATGGAGCATCTATGGGGCCATAATGAGTAATGGAGCATTATATGTGGCGGCACAGCTTTATATGGACTCCCTCCCTATAAAGCTGTGCCGCCAGATATAATGCTCCAATTCATTATGGCCCCCATAGATAGATGCTGAGTGTCTGATGCTCCATATATAATAACGCCTGTGCCGCTCAATTCATTATGGCCCCGGGCCCGGCCCCCAGGGCCCCATAGATAGATGCTGAGTGAGTGATGCTGCTCCGTCCATATATAACGCCTGTGCCGCCGGCGCCACATATAAATGCTGCAATAAAAAAAAGACATACTCACTCAGTCACCTCGGCTCGACTCTCGTCTCTGCCCGCCCGCTGGTCCTCACCGTCCCATCTCTCCGCACTGACTGATCAGGCAGAGGGCGGCGCGCACACTATACGTCATCCGCGTGCCCTCTGACCTGAACAGTCAGAGCGCAGAGACGGGACGGGATTGGAAGATGGAGCGGCGCGTGGATCCTGGACAGGTAAATATACTCACCTCCTGCTCCTGGCTCCTCCCAGACCCGGACTGTGGACAGATCATGGTCTCCGCAGACTCCGGGCAGTGGCGGGCGCCGGGCACGGCAGCTTCTGAGGCTGCTCCAGCGGTCATGTCACTCGCTGGGTACCGCGGCGCCGGCCCGGCGCTCATTACAGCAGGCTGAGCAGGAAATTCAGGAATGATGATCCACGCGTCGCAGCGGCAGGCAGGCTGCAGTGCAGCAGCACACTGAGTCACGACTCACGAGGAGTCACAACAATTGTCGATTGCCGACGTGCCGTGCATGTCCGTCGGGTCGGGCCCCCTCCCCGCTCTGGGCCCCGGTGCGGCTGCACCGGTTGAACCGGCGGTATGTCCGCCCCTGCCTTAAGGTTCTTAATGAGGCTGATACAATATATAGACTCCTTTTTAAATCCAGCCAATTGGCTTAGCTGCCTAGCGGGATGGATTATTTTTGGTATTTTACAGACTTGCATGCAAGGATTCGATTTTTTTTTTCAAACTAATTCAACCCCCCTCCCTGATAACACCCAAGATAAATCTGTATTCATACTATTATTTTTTTATGATGTGTATACATTAGAATATCTGCCATTCAGTTATCATAATTAGTTTGCATGTGTACTCACCCTACTTATATCATTTAACCTGGATTGATGATACTACAAGTGTTCATGAAGCCAGAAATTGCCATATGTTCTCTCAGGAGTACTCCATATTGTAGACCTGGAGCATTCAGCCAGGGTCCCCAGATGTTGTCAAATTTCCAACCAAATAATATTGTTTTGCTTATTTATTAACTCATTAACTGTCAGTGGTTGAGTATCTGGCCAATGTTGTGTAACAAGTTTGCGAGCTTGATACAATGTTCGCTAAAGATCCACAGCCATTGGGGATTCAAAACTTCCATAATAAACCTCACATCTGCTTCCTATTTTAATGTAGCTGTCAGGGGATGGTCTCTCATGCGAGACTGAGAGTTTCTGATAGATGTTTGAAATTAAGCCGGTCATGTATTTTGCTGTTGCTATTGAGTCTAGTAAATATTTTTTCAGTATATCCTGTGCCACAGCGCTAAACTGAGTTAGATATGCATGCCTATGTTGTAGGTATCGAAAGAAGAGGCCATGGGCAATCCAAACTCTTTTTGTAGTTTGTTAAAGCTTTTAAGTGTTCCATTTCCTACTAACTGATCTAAAGTCTGAATTCCCCTTGATTCCCAACCTCTGAAACCAGTAAATTTGTCAAAGTCCACCAGTTGATGATTTTGCCATAATGGGTAATATTAGAGTATTCCCTTATCTCCAACAGTCTCTCCTCTGTCCCACACGTTGTACATCATTGCTATGGTCAGACTCAACAATCTGGCTTCAACTTTCTCTGAGGCCAGTCTCACACGTCCAGATAACTCCGGTACCGGAGAAAACGGTACCGGAGTTATCCATGTCCGTGTGTTCGTGTGCTCACATAGGCCATCCTTGTGATGGCCGTGCGTACGTTTTTAGGGTCCGTGTGCTGTCAGTGTGCTGTCCGTGTTCAATTTTAACCCTATGACAGGAAAAACGCACACGGACCCATTGACTTTAATGGGTCCGTGTGACCCGTGCGCTCCCACGGACACTGACATGTCTCCGTGTTTTGCACACGGACACACGGTCTGCGAAAAATCACTGACATCTGCAGAGACACATTGATTTTAATGTGTCTACGTGTGTCAGTGTCTCCGGTACGTGAGGAAATTGACACCACACGTACCGGAGCCACTGACGTGTGAAACAGGCCTGATTGCTGTTGCCAGATCAGCTTTGCAGGTTGGAGCCTTGTCATGGACCATTTTCTTCAATTTCCACCAAATATTTTCAATTGGATTGAGATCCGGACTATTTGCAGGCCATGATATTGACCTTATGTGTCTTATTTTCAAGGAATGTTTTCACAGTTTTTGCTCTATGGCAGGATGCATTATCATCTTGAAAAATGATTTCATCATCCCCAAACATCCTTTCAATTGATGGGATGAGAAAAGTGTCCAAAATATCAACGTAAACTTGTGCATTTATTGAAGATGTAATGACAGCCATCTCCCCAGTGCCTTTACCTGACATGCAGCCCATATCATCAATGACTGGAAATTTGCATGTTCTCTTCAGTCAGTCATCTTTATAAATCTCATTGGAACGGCACCAAACAAAAGTTCCAGCATCATCACCTTGCCCAATGCAGATTCGCGATTCATCACTGAATATGACTTTCATCCAGTCACCCACAGTCCACGATTGCTTTTCCTTAGCCCATTGTAACCTTGTTTTTTTCTGTTTAGGTGTTAATGATGGCTTTCGTTTAGCTTTTCTGTATGTAAATCCCATTTCCTTTAGGCAATTTCTTACAGTTTGGTCACAGACGTTGACTCCAGTTTCCACCCATTCGTTTCTCATTTGTTTTGTTGTGCATTTCCTGTTTTGGAGATATATTGCTTTAAGTTTCTGGTCTTGACACTTTGATGAATTCCTTAGTCTACCAGTATGTTTGCCTTTAACAACCTTCCCATGTTGTTTGTATTTGGTCCAGATTTTAGACACAGCTGACTATGAAGAATCTACATCTTTTGCAACATTGCGTGATGATTTACCCTCTTAAAGGGAATCTGTCACCCCCAAAATCGAGGGTGAGGTAAGCCCACCGGCATCAGGGGCTTATATACAGCATTCTGTAATGCTGTAGATAAGCCCCCGATGTATCCTAAAAGATGAGAAAAAGAGGTTATATTATACTCACCCAGGGGCATTCCCGCTGCTGGTCCAGTACGGCGCCTCCTATCTTCATCAGATGACGTCCTCTTGTCTTCAGGCTCCCGCGCAGGCGTACGTTGTCTGCCCTGTTGAAGGCAGAGCAAAGTACTGCAGTGCGCAGGCGCCGGGCCTCTCTGACCTTACCCGGCGCCTGCACACTGCAGTACTTTGCTCTGCCCTCAACAGGGCAGACAAAGTACGCCGGAGCTGCAGCCTGAAGACAAAAAGAGGACGCCATCTGATGAAAATAGGAGGCACCGGACCGGACCAGCAGTGGGAACGCCCCTGAGTGAGTATAATATAACCTCTTTTTCTCATCTTTTAGGATACATCGGGTGCTTATCTACAGCATTACAGAATGCTGTAGATAAGCCCCTGATGTCGGTGGGCTTACCTCACCCTCGATTTTGGGGGTGACAGATTCCCATTAAGAGTATGATAATCATCTTCTTTGTTTCAATTGACATATCTCATGTTGGAGCCATGATTCATGTCAGTCCACCTGGTGCAGATAAGTGGAAAATTTAACCGTGAGCACTACTAGAGAAGGGGTGCTAAGGACAGGTTCCCAAACCATATAGATTAATAGTAAGAGACCTAGCACTCAACTTTAGGTAAGATGCAGGAAAGATTTATTGTAGTAAATACAGGAAAATGTTTTGTCAATTGTGACCTTCATCAGTTACTACAAGAAGCACAGACATCTGTGTCGGTATAAGGAAAAAATGACAAACAAAATAATAACAATAACAAAAGTATATACAAAAGACATAGCAAACCATATAAGGTCATAATATCACATAACAATATACTGGCAGAGCTACGAGTCAAGCACAATACCAATTCCAATCTCTATTGTTGGATCTATAATCAAGAGAAGGTGTAGAGGTGCCCGAATAGGTCAAAAAGGGACATACCAGAAAGTTGTTAAATAGAAGCCTGTGACGGGAAATATAATCGCTGTACGATCCTGCATACAGATAAGGGTCAAGTGAGTGGACTACATGTATAGGTGCCAAGTAGTATAGGAAAGTCTAGTCCATCTACATATATCAAGATTAGTTTAGCGTGGTTGTTGTAGACAAGCCTGCTGTGAGCAAATAGGAAGATTCCTAAGGAGGCAATAGGAAGTGGCAGCTTATAATAATAGAAAGGCCGAGTATTGAGAGGAGAGATAAATCCGTTACCTGGAGCTGCAGTGCTCCCCGACACGGTATCCACCGCTTCTGACCATGTAGTGTCAGCGTGCCCATATAAGAAGGGAAGGGGCGGGACTATAGAGTGATGCGGCCAATAAGACAGCTAAGCTGCTGGCCGGAAGTGAAGAGGCTGTGCGTACAATGCCGTACTTGCGGTAGTGATACAGCTGAAAAAATCACTGAACTGTGGAGGTGCAGCGGGTATATGTGTGATATGATATTTCTGTACAACCGGGCAGCACGGTGGCGCAGTGGTTAGCACAGCAGCCTTGCAGCACTGGAGTCCTGGGTTCAAACCCCACCAAGGACAACATCTGCAAAGAGTTTGTATGTTCTCTCCGTGTTTGTGTGGGTTTCCTCCCACACTCCAAAGACATATACTGATAGGGAATTTAGATTGTGAGCCCCAATACATACCATATATTTAGGGCAAACGTCATAATATAATGTATGTGGGAACATCACATATAAGATGTCATAAATCACAACAATATACACACTGTAAGGTCTTTACCTATGGAAAAGGAAAGTTATACATACAGTAACATGGTGGCCTTGTGTGGGCACAAAACATATAATATTAATAAAAAATCCCATATGACCGTTCCCTATATAAGGAACCCTACTGTCTGTGTGTTACAAGAATGACGTCAATTCATATTCCCTATTCAGACCCTTGGGGCTCATCGTGTCTAGGGTATGGATCCAGTAGGCCTCACGTTTTTTTAGGAGGAGGACCCTGTTGCGCCCTTGGCCGTGGGGGTGGGACATGCTCTATGACCTGGAATCTTAGTTGAGCTATATTCTCGCCCGCCGAAATGAAATGATGGGGGGGATGGGAAGGAGAAGATTTTTGCACCTTATAGTGGATTTATGCTTAGAAATCCTGTCGCAAATAGGTTGGGATGTTTCGCCTATATAGAGAAGGCTGCAGGGGCATTTGATTAGGTACACTACGTATGATGATTCGCAGGTAAAGTACTCACGAAAATTGAATGACTTTCCAGAAAAGGGGTGTGTAAATGTATCACCTTTAAGCACATTGTTGCACTGTATACAATGCAAACATGGAAAGGTGCCTTTCCTTGGGTTCTGTAGGAACCGTTGTTTCGGTATACTGGATTTCGTGCCCATATCTGCTTTCACTAAAGAGTCCTTTAGCTTAGGTGCCTTTTTGAAACATGGAAGGAACGGATTTTGAAATTCCTGGACATCTGGGTAGGCGGTTGATAACAAGTGCCAATTCTTCCGAATGGACTTCTGTAAAATATAGGCAAAAGGGTGAAAGCTGTGCACAAAGGGAATCCGATTCAAGGATTGTTTGACTGACCATGTAGGGGCATTATACTGTAAGATTCGGTTAGCACCTGTGAGGGGTAACCCCTTTCTTTAAATTTCGTGGTCATCTCATTAAGCCTGTGATGTTGTGTATCTGTATCTGAGACAATACGTCTTACTCTCTGGTACTGAGATTTTGTGTATTGCCTGTTTGTAGCTGGGGAGTAGAGACTATGGAAATGCAGTATACTGTTCTGATCTGTCTCCTTAATGTATAGATCGGTGGAGAGGATTCCTCTAGGATCTTTGATCACCATTGTGTCCAAATAGTTGATACGATAGGGATCATGGCTCATTGCGAACTGTATCCCAGGCCAAGAGGTATTCAGGAGATTAAAGAACATTGGGAGTGTCTCTGAGGAGCCCCCCGATATACAAAAGGCATCATCAATGTAGCGTTTCCATACAATTACATTCTCTCGAAAGAGTGCTTGTTTGTAAATGATATTTTCCTCAAAATCCGCCATGTAGGCGTTTGCGTACGGGGGCGCTACGTTGGATCCCATTGCGGTTACTGTATGTATAACTTTCCTTTTCCATTCAGTCTCAGGATCCGGTTTCTTGGCCCCGCCCACAATCGTCATGTGATTCAATGGACACACCCACAGCCGGCTTCTTACACAATTCTTACCGGGTTAAGAACGCGATGTCATATCACACATATACCAGCTGCACCTCCACAGTTCAGTGATTTTTTCAGCTTTATCACTACCGCAAGTACGGCATTGTGCGCACGGCCTCTTCACTTCCAGCCACCAGCCTAGCTGTCTTATTGGCCGCATCACTCTATAGTCCCGCCCCTTCCCTTCTTATATGGGCACGCTGACACTACATGGTCAGACAAGTGGTGGATGCCGTGTCGGGGAGCACTACAGCTCCGGGTAATGGATTTATCTCTCCTCTCAATACCCCCGGCCTTTTTTCTATTATTATAAGCTGCCACTTCCTATTGCCTCCTTTGGAATCTTCCTATTTGCTCACAGCAGGCTTGTCTACAACAACCTCGCTGAACTAATCTTGACATATGTAGGTGGACTAGACTTTCCTATACTACTTGGCACCTATACATGTAGTCCACTCACTTGACCCTTATCTGTATGCAGGATCATACAGCGATTATATTTCCCGTCACCGGCTTCTATTTAACAACTTTCTGGTATGTCCCTTTTTGACCTATTCAGGCACCTCTACACCTTCTCTTGATTATAGATCCAACAATGGAGATTGGAATTGGTATTGTGCTTGACTCGTAGCTCTGCCAGTATATTGTTATGTGATATGACCTCATATGGTTTGCTATGTCTTTTGTATATACTTTTGTTATTGTTATTATTTTGTTTGTCATTTTTTTCCTTATACCGACACAGATGTCTGTGTTTCTTGTAGTAACTGATGAAGGTCACAATTGACCGAAACGTTTTCCTGTATTTACTACAATAAATCTTTCCTGCTGCATCTTAGCTAAAGTTGAGTGCTAGGTCTCTTACTATTAGTCCACTTGGTGCAACAGCTCTCCAAGGTGTGATCACTCCTTTTTGGATGCAGACTAATGAGCAGATCTAATTTGATGCAGGTGTTCGTTTTGGGAATGAAAATTTACAGGGTGATTCCAAAATTTTTTCCCTCAGAATTGAGTGACTTTTAAAATGTTTCCCCTATGCTTGGTTGAAAAAAGTAACCATTACTGACTACCACATTTTTTGTTCTTGATTTCTTTTAGTGTTTCTTAAAGCCAGAAAGTTGCCATTTGAAATTACTTTTGTTTTGTGCCATGTCTGTGATCTGCTTTTTTTTATACAAAATTAAACAACTGAATGAACATCCTCCAAGGCTGGTGATTACGTAATTTTTGCCAGGGGTTGTAGTATATTTTTGCTCTGCCCCTTTAAGAATGGGGGGTGCGCACGTGCATACTAGGTGTGCCGCTGGGTGCTGCAGTGCTCACACAAGCAGGAAGCAGGAGAATGCAGATGATTGCGCCAAGGATCCGGGGCAGTGAGCAAGCCGGCATCCCTGCATGAAGGGGGAAGGGGACACCATGCAGGGACGCCAGTAGTAGTACTACAAACACATTATGCCGTCATGGATTAAAATCTTTCAGGGCACGCAAGATCTTGCTGCTCATGCCAGCACATGTCAAGGCCCGTTAGAAGTTCACCAATGGCCATCTGGATGATCCAGAGGAGGCAATGGAGAAGGTCATGTGGTCAGATGAGACAAAAATAGAACTTTTTGCTATCAACTCCTTTCACCATATTTGGAGGAAGAAGAAGAATGAGTGCAACTCCAAGAACACTGTTCCAACCATGAAGCATGGTGGGGAAGCATCATACTTTGGGGATGCTTTTCTGCAAAGCAGACAGGACAACTTCACTGTATTGAAGGGAGGATGGATGGGTCGTGGATCGCAAGATTTTGGCCAACAACCTCCTTCTTTCAGTAGGAGCACTGAAGATGGGTCGGGGCTGGGTCTTCAAGCATGGCAATGACCCGAAACACACAGCAAGAGCAACTAAGGAGTGGCTCAGTAAGAAGCATTTCAAGGTCCTGGAGTGGCCTAGCCAGTCTCCATATCTGAAACCAATAGAAAATCAATTTTACACAGCGACAGCCCCGAAACCTGAAAGATTTGGAGCAGATCTGTATGGAGGAATGGGTCAAAATCCCTGCTGCAGTGTGTGCAAACTTGGTCAAGAACTACAGGAAATGTCTGACCTCTGTAATGCAGGACAATGCCAGACCTCATGTGGCTGGAGTGTCAGCAGTTCCTGCAAGATGAAGGCATTTGAAGCTATGGACTGGCTCGCCGATTCTCCAGACCTGAATCCGATTGAGCACATGTGGGACATCAAGTCTCACACCATCCACCAACGTCATGTTGCACCACAGACTGTCCAAGAGTTGACGGATGCTTTAGTCCAGGTCTGGTTGGAGATCCCTCAAGAGACCATCCGCCGCCTCATCAGGAGCATGCCCAGGCATTGCAGGGAGGTCATACAGGCACGTGGAGGCCACACACTACTAAGCATCATTTCCTTGTCTTGAGGCATTTCCAGTGATGTTGGATCAGCCTGTAACTTCATTTTCCACTTTGATTTTGAGCATCATTCCAACTTCAGACCTCCATAGGATATTAGTTGTGGTTTACGTTGATCATTTTTAGGTTTTATTGTTCTCAATACATTCCATTATATAATGAATAAAAATTTACAACTGAAATATTTCATTCAGTGATATCTAGGATGTGAGATTTTAATGTTCCCTTTATTTTTTTTGAGCAGTGTATGTTCCAGGCTCTGACTACAGGCAGATTATACTGATAGAACTACACTGCTGTATACAATGGATGTTTCTGTATTCTAGAGGAGAATAAGATTTTTTCATCCTATAAAATTACTAAAAAATAATAATAAAAAACACTTGATAATGAAAAATAATGTCAATTTTAATGCGTTTTTTAACCCCTTTCTGCCAGCTGACGGGATAGTCCGTCAGCTGGCAGACTCCCCCCTCTTTGAGGTGGGCTCACCGCCGGAGCTTTCAACAGCAGACATGTGTCCGCAATTGACGTGAACGGAATCGCAATCCGCCCGCACCCATTAACTAGTTAAATGCCGCTGTCAAACTTTGACAGCGGCATTTAATAAGCGCCGCCGGCCGCGCGGCCGGAAGCGCTCGCACCGCTAACCCCCGTCACATGATCGGGGGTCATCGGTGCATTGCCATAACAACCTGAGGTCTCCTTGAGACCTCTATGGTTGTTGATGGCAGATTGCTGTGAGCGCCACCCTGTGGTCAGCGCTCATAGCAATGCTGCATTTCTGCTACATACTGTAGAGGTGATCTGTGCTTCACCTCTATGTAGCAGAGGCGATCATGTAGTGCATGCCTCTAGTGAAGCATGCCAAAACAAAAAATGTGTTTAAAAATATAAAAAAATATAAAAGTTCAAATCACCCCCCTTTCGCCCCAATCAAAATAAAACAATAAAAAAAAATCAAACCTACACATATTTGGTATGGCCGCGTTCAGAATCACCTGATCTATCAATAAATAAAAAGGATTAACCTGATCGCTAAATGGCGTAACGAGAAAAAAATCAAAACGCCAAAATTAAGTTTTTTTGGTCGCCGCAACATTGCATTAAAATGTAATAACGAGCGATCAAAAGAACGTATCAGCACAAAAGTGGTATCATTAAAAACGCCAGCTCGGCACGCAAAAACTGAGCCCTCACCCAACCCCAGATCACGAAAAATGGAGACGCTACAGGTATCGGAAAATTGTGCAATTAGTTTTTTTTTAGCAAATTTGGGAAACTTTTTTCACCACTTAGATAAAAATAACCTAGACATGTTTGGTGTCTACGAACTCGTAATGTCCTGGAGAATCATAATATCAGGTCAGTTTTAGTATTTAGTGAACCTAGCAAAAAAGCCAAACAAAAGACAAGTGTGGTACTGCACTTTTTTTGCAATTTCATCGCACTTGGAATTTTTTTCCCATTTTCTAGTACACGACATGGTAAAACCAATGATGTCGTTCAAAAGTACAACTCGTCCCACAAAAAAATAAGCCCTCACATGGCCAAATTGATGGAAAAATAAAAAAGTTATGGCTCTGGGAATGAGGGGAGCGAAAAACGAAAAAAGCTCCGGGGGTTAAGTGGTTAAATAATAAGCATCACAAATCAGTAAATAACACGGACATGTTTGTGTCAATATAATCATAATGACCCGCACAACGCAGCGATCAGATTATTTACAGGAATCTGTAAATTATGGGGAAAAACGGCGTACTTGATATTTATCTCTATTAAACCTATAAAATAATGTAATAAACTAATGCTGAGGCCGTGTTCACATGTTCTTTTTTCTGCAGGAGTCCGCACCAGGTGACGCAGTGACAATCTTCTCTGATTATTGTGTATTTGCTGCGTATCTTTTATGCGTTTTCTCCCATATTTGATGCGTTTTTGGGCAGATATGAAGCCGCGTTTAACACTTTATTAATAGTACAGAAAAGCTTTGATTCTGCGCTTATAAATGTAACGGCGTTTTTTCTCTTCATACATTTTTTTTCTTCTTAATAAACCATATTTCCCTCCCCCTTCTCATCCTTAACCCTTTCCCCCCTGTATTTTGCCTCTATCTTTCATCCCTTTATATTTCCCCTTTTTTGCTGTTATTTGGTTCCTGTTGGTGTCGATATTACTGGGTATTTATAATCCGTCTCCTCCTTTTTCTTTACCCAATTTATGTAAAAAATCCTTAATAAAAACTCCTTTCACAAAGAAGGCGCCTGCTGTTCCCCAAGGACGCGGCTGATCTGTGCGGTTTTGGGGCTTTTTTTTCACGTCTTCTATGTGGAGCCTAATAAAAACGCAGGTAAAAAAACTGCAGAAACTTTATTAATTGTAGAATCAAAGCTTTTCTGTACTATAAAAAGCATTAAAACCGCGGCTTCACATCTGCACCAAAAACGCATCAAATGTTAGGAGTTTAGTGCGAATCCTGCAGAAAACAAAAAACACAGTATTTCCAGGACGTCATCCTGACAGCACTATGGAGGACGTCCTCCTCCCCCTTGCTGGGACAGGAAACACACGAGAGTTCAAAAGGTCCAGTCCCACCCCCATTCCTCAGTGTTTTTCCTGTCCCTGCAAGGGACACATGAGAGAAGCTGCGCAGCTTACCGGAGCTCAGGGGGATCGTGCGGCTTGCCAGATCCTTCCCCCTGTCAAGACGCTCAGGGCAGAAACCCTCCAGAGGGGGGTCCCTCTGCTCCAAAGACCAGCAGCCGCTCCTCCCGTGGGGGGGCTCTCGGCTGCGGACGCGGTTCCCGAGGTCAGTAGCACTCAGCAGCGTGAACGCCGGGCTCTGACTCTTCCGGCGGAAGTTCCGGGGACCGCGTCACTTCCGGTTTGTGGCATCCGTTACTGCGACTTCCGGTAACGCTGATGTACAGGGAAGGTGTGCGCTCCAGCGTGGATCCCAGGTATTGTAGCGTTTGAGAGGCGCTGCAGCGGTCACACTCTGGATACTATGGAGAGCATGACACCTGAGGATGGGGTAAGTGCGCAGAGCGCAAACTCCCCTGACACCCAGTAATAAAGCCACCCTGTCACCTTCCCTATCTTATATCGTTTAGGATAAGGGAACTCCAGCCGTCCCCCCTGGTCAAGTTAAAAGATCTGGAAAAGCCTCCGGGAAGTCCAGCAGATGTCCACTATGTAATGTTAAACTCCCGGACACCCATGGCAAAACCTTATGTGCAGACTGCACATCCAAGGTTATGAGAGAGGAGCAGCCCACCCTATTATCTGAGATGAGGTCCCTAATCAGAGAAGAGGTCCAGGCTTCCCTAGCTACCATGGTCGAAAAATCCAGTCCTATGCCCAGTCGCAAAAGGGCCAGGCGGGAGTTGGAATATACTTCTGAGGACAGATCCGATTCTGAGGACCTTGTCTCCGAGGAAGAGGGCGAGCTTCCTTCTAGAAGCCAGGACCGCCAGAGGAAGTACCTTTTCCAGGCGGAGGACACAAATGAGCTGGTGCAGGCGGTGCGATGCACCATGCAAGTAGAGGAAACATCTAAGCCGCAAACCAGGCAGGACCTGATGTTCGGGGGACTTATGTCACGTCGGCAGACAGTCTTCCCGGTCAGTGAGCATATCAAGGCCATGGTGCTCGAAGAGTGGAAAGAGGCGGAACGTCGGCTGACACTGTCTAAAGACTTTAAGTCGCGTCTACCCTTTGAGCCTGAGGATGTTAAGCTTTGGGACGAGATACCCAAGGTGGATGTCCCGGTGGCGAAGGTCGCCAAAAAGACTGCTATTCCGTTCGAGGACTCGTCAACCTTGCGCGATCCAATGGATCGTAAGGCGGACATATTGCTAAAAAGAGCCTGGGAGTCTTCCGCGGCTCTAATTAAAACCAATATTGCAGCTACCTCGGTAGCCCGGTCTATGCACCTCTGGATGGGTCAATTAGAGGAGCATCTCTCTAGTAAGACCCCAAGGTCAGAGATCTTAAACTCTCTCCCTATAATGAAGTCCGCCACAGCCTTTCTATCTGACATGACGGCTGAGTCAGTCAGATTTTCAGCCAGAAATGTGTCATTGTCTAATGCGGCTAGAAGAGCGGTCTGGTTAAGGTCTTAGTCGGGCGATAATGCGTCCAAAACAAAATTATGTTCAATCCCTTTCTCAGGTGCAAGAGTTTTCGGTCCTTCCCTCGATACCATCTTAGAGTCGGCCTCAGACAAGAAAAAAGGGTTCCCAGAGGACAAGCCTAAGAGGTCTCAGTCCTTTCGGAGGGGATTTCCCTTTAGACGACAGTCTGACTTCAGAGGGTCCGACTTCAGAGGGGGAAGGTCCAATAGAGGGTTTAACAGGGGTTCCCGTGGCCAGAGTAGTAAGAACAGGAGTTTCTTCTTCAGCCCCTCCTCTAAAACTAAACCACAATGACGCCACTCTTATAGGGGGGAGGCTGCGCCATTTCGCGGTAAACTGGAGCAGAGTCACGCAAAATCAATGGGTCCTTCGTACTATCTCAGAGGGCTACAGCATAGAGTTTTACTCGCCTCCGCCAGACAGGTACATCGTACCTACGGTGGTTATGCAAGACTCTCCCATGTTAAAAGACCTGAGGGACATGCTTGCCTCAAAGGTCATAATTCCAGTACCTCCGCTAGAGGTAGGCCAGGGTCATTACTCCTCCCTGTTCTCCATTACAAAACCGTCCGGCGACTCACGTACAATAGTAAACCTGAAGCCTCTGAATGCCTGGGTCAGGTACAAGAGGTTTCGCATGGAGTCCATCCGCTCTGCAATCCTCCTCATAGATCGGAGCGCGGTGATGTGCACTCTCGATTTGAAGAGTGCCTATTACCAGGTCCCTGTCCACCGTCTATCTCAGAGGTTTCTGAGGTTCGCGGTAGTTCTGCCGTCCGGGACCTGCCACTACCAGTTTCAATGCCTTCCGTTTGGACTTGCCTCAGCACCTCGCGTGTTTACAAAGCTGGTCTCAGAGATAGTGGCTTTCCTAAGAAACCAGGGGATTACAATAGTCCCTTACCTCGACGACTTTCTGCTGATAGCACGAACACCAGAGGTCCTAACGGATCACAGGAACCGGACCATCGCTGTAATGGAACACTTGGGATGGATCATCAACTGGCAGAAATCAGATCTGATTCCGGAACACAAAAAGATCTTCCTGGGTGTCTGTCTGGATTCTACAAACAGAATATCCCTTCTACCCGAAGCCAAGCTGGAGTCAATACAAGTCCATGTCAGATTCCTACTAGAACGCAGAGTCTCAATAAGAATGGCCATGAGAGTGCTAGGCCTAATGACGGCATGCATACCATGCGTAAGATGGGCACAGTTCCATTCAAGACCACTGCAGAGCTTAATCCTCTCCAAGTGGGACCGTCGTCAATCTTCTCTGGAAAGTATTTTATATCTTCCAGGCCCAGTACGAAGTTCGCTCCTTTGGTGGACAGACCCAAAGAATCTAAGAATCGGGGTACTATGGACTACCGACCCTCACGTGGTAGTTACCACAGATGCCAGCGCCTGGGGCTGGGGAGCTCACCTAGAAGGAAGGATTCTCCAGGGACAATGGCCTCCAGATGTAGCCGGCAACTCGTCCAACTTCCGAGAGCTGTATGCTGTCTGGGAAGCCCTAAGAAGGAATCGGCGCATGCTGGAGAATCGTCATGTAAGGATATTGTCCGACAACGTGACAGCTGTTTCCTTCCTAAAACACCAAGGAGGTCCAAGGCACCATCTTCTCCAGGAGCTGGCGGGGAGAATATTTCGTTGGGCAGAAAAATCGATCCTCTCCATCTCTGCAATCCACTTGGAGGGCTCCCAGAACGTCATAGCGGATTACTTGAGCAGGAGAAGAGTGTTCGCAACAGAGTGGGAGCTCAACCAGGACATCTTCCAGGAACTGTGCCGGCGTTGGGGCACTCCCAGTATAGACCTTTTCGCGAACAGGAGAAACTCGAAGGTCTCAAGGTTCTTCTCTCTGAACCCTCGGGATCTGCCGGAAGGAATAGATGGTCTAAGTCAGAGTTGGACAGAGCCCCTCTCATATGCTTTCCCTCCTCTAGCACTAATCCCGGCTGTTCTCAGGAAGATCAAAGAAGAACAGGCTCGAGTGATTTTGGTAGTTCCCTACTGGCCAAAAAGGAGTTGGTTCTCTCTTCTGGTAGACCTGGCGATAGAGAGTCCAGTAGAACTGCCTCACAGACCAGATGTAATCCACCAGGGCCCAGTGTACCATCCGGATCCAGAGAAGCTACACCTCTCAGCCTGGATCCTGAAAGGAACATCCTGAGGGCAAGAGGCCTGTCTGACCAGGTCATATCCACTATCAAGGCTAGTAGGAAGCCGGTCACGTCAGCAATCTATTTGAAGATCTGGAGACGTTTCTGTCTGGAGGGTGGCAGGTCCGAGGCTGCGGCGGGCACTCCCGACTTACCCAGAATTCTGGATTTTCTACAGTCTGGGTTCGATAAAGGGCTTAGGCCAAGCACCTTAAAGGTGCAGATCTCCGCACTAAGCTCCTTTCTAGACTATCCCCTAGCAACACATCCCTGGATAGTTAGGTTTATCAGAGCCACCCAAAGATTGCGCCCCACCATTAGACAGTTATCTCCTCCTTGGGATCTTAACCTTGTCCTGAATTTCCTCTGCAAAAATAATTACGCCTCGGCAGATAACATGTCCATTTCAGCCCTGACACGTAAAACGGCATTCTTAGTGGCGATCATCACGGCTAAGAGGGTGGGGGAAATCCAAGCCTTGTGCACACGGGATCCGTACCTCCAGATTAGAGATGATTGTGTGGTTCTCAAACTAGATCCCTCGTTCGTTCCAAAAGTAGGAACTCTAAAAAATAGGAATCAAGAGATAGTGTTACCATCCTTTTGTTGTAACCCTTCCAATTCTAAAGAGGAAGCTCTGCATTCCTTAGATGTCAGACAGGCGGTCATCGACTACCTATCAGCCACCAACCCATGGCGAATCGATCCAAACCTGTTTATTTTGTTTGGGGGTAAAAATAAGGGAAAGAAGGCCTCTAAGGCCTCCATTGCTCGATGGATCACGTCTGTGATCTCTGAGGCCTATCAGTCGGAGGGCATCTCTCCTCCAAAAGGTCTTCATGCACACTCTACTAGAGGGATGGCTACGTCTTGGGCTGAGAGGGCAGGCGCCTCTCTAGAGCAGATTTGTAAGGCCGCTACATGGGCTAGTGTGAATACCTTCTGCAAACATTATAAACTTGATGTTTTGTCCGGTCAGCATAGTGCATTCGGGAGAAAAGTTCTCCAAGCGGTAATCCCACCCTGAGGAGGTGCTTTGGTACTCTCCATAGTGCTGTCAGGATGACGTCCTGGAAAATAGGTATTAAGCTTACCGTTAATTATGTTTCCAGGAGTCCATCCTGACAGCACGGGTAATTCCCTCCCTGTTAATATAGCTATGCCTTTGTAATATGAACCTGACATGTCTGTAGCATTTCCTAAACATATGATGTAATATGTTCCTGATATATGGTGTTATGTTCTTTACCATTAAATATTATTTTTTTGCATCTCCCTTGAGGCGGTTCTTGTTACAACACTGAGGAATGGGGGTGGGACTGGACCTTTTGAACTCTCGTGTGTTTCCTGTCCCAGCAAGGGGGAGGAGGACGTCCTCCATAGTGCTGTCAGGATGGACTCCTGGAAACATAATTAACGGTAAGCTTAATACCTATTTTCTGCACCGTGTGAACACGGCCGTACAGACACAACAAAGCCGGATGTCGTATAGTGACGCTACATAAAGATGAGAAAGTTCTGGAGGCTCCGACTGTGAATGAAGGAACAATCAATAATCCCCAGGTCCCACGTGCGGGACCAGAGACCCCTGAATCCACCTCCTGCTCGTCTCTGGTCCCAACTGTCCCGGATATACCGGACAGTCCAGAATTTGGGTCTACGCCCTGCAGTCTCAGGGGTCTGCTGAACTTCCCTCATTACCAGCGCCCCTCTGACAACTCCTCCTGTCAGGGCAGAAAGAAGTGGTAAATGTGCGTGGATTGGAGTGTGGACAAAATTTGCTGCTCTGTGCTTCAAAATTTGGGACATGTGCACAATTACTTGGTGCAACACTGGTGGATGTGGACCCCCTGCACTACGGGCCAGGCTTACCCTGGAGGGGTGTAACTAGGTGTCCACCAGGTCTTCACTACAGCTACTGGTGGAGAGGACAGGCTGGACAGCAGGTAGACACCAGGTACTACTCCAGGGTAGTCCCCAGGACTGGAGCAGCTGATCAGGGGTCAGAGACACAAGTGTGAGGAACAACAGGAACCCCCAACTGGACACAAGCAGAATGAACTGCCTAGGAACTAACAGTCAGCAGAGCGGTGGGTGGAGCTGCCTAATATAGGACCTGCCGGCAGGGGATAGGCTGGGGAACCTAATCTCTGAAGGACACAGCAGGGTTATATTCCTGTAGAGACCGGCCAATCCTGCCATAAGGCCGAATGGAAGCAACATGCTGAGAAGCCGTGTGGTGACCATAGTGAGTAGGGAGGCGCTGAGAGGGCAGGTGAGGTACCACCGTGACACCTGGGTAGGAGCCCACTCAGATGTTTCCCCCTGAGCTGCGCCTCAGAACAAATGTAATATTATCTTCACAGCCAACTGGTAAAGAAATCAGTGACACCGGTGGGATAAAAATGCCCATTACACCCTGAGATGACTTCCCTGGTGGGTACAGCGTCCGAAATGGGGTCACTTTAGGGGGTTGTATGTCTTCACACACCTCGGGGGCTTTGTAATTGGCCCCCACAAGTGAGGACTGCCAAATTACTGCTCCAAAAGCAAAACAGTGACTCTCCCCACTGGAGCCCGGCCGTGTGCAGCCATTTCTGGCCTCAGGTTTGGGAGAAATTTCCGTATAAATTGTGGCTCCATTTTATTCTGTGAAATTGAAAAATTTAGATCTAAAACATTTTAGTGGAAAAAAATAATTTTTCCATGACCCAGAAATATAAAGATCTATGACGTAATGGTGGGAAGAAAATGCCCCTCACACCCAGATGGATTCGCTGAGGACTGTGGATCTGTAATGGGGTCACTTTGGGGGTCGCTGTTCTGGCAGCTGCACATTATTCCAGGCAAATGTAAAATCCAAAAACCAAACAGTGATTCTTCCCTCCGCAGCAGCGAGATCTCCTGCCTCATTCTCCAGAAATTACCTTATAAATTGTGCAGCGTCCTATAAGATATTCCTGCCCACAGCGCCCCCATCCAGCGAGTGTCTGAGAAAGGTCATTACACTGAAACGTCACCATGTTCACGTGTTATATACTGTCCTCTCCGTACACCTCACATACACACGGCTCCGCTCCGTCCACCTCACACACACGGCTCCGCTCCGTCCACCTCACACACACGGCTCCGCTCCGTCCACCTCACACACACGGCTCCGCTCCGTCCACCTCACACACACGGCTCCGCTCCGTCCACCTCACACACACGGCTCCGCTCCGTCCACCTCACACACACGGCTCCGCTCCGTCCACCTCACACACACGGCTCCGCTCCGTCCACCTCACACACACGGCTCCGCTCCGTCCACCTCACACACACGGCTCCGCTCCGTCCACCTCACACACACGGCTCCGCTCCGTCCACCTCACACACACGGCTCCGCTCCGTCCACCTCACACACACGGCTCCGCTCCGTCCACCTCACACACACGGCTCCGCTCCGTCCACCTCACACACACGGCTCCGCTCCGTCCACCTCACACACACGGCTCCGCTCCGTCCACCTCACACACACGGCTCCGCTCCGTCCACCTCACACACACGGCTCCGCTCCGTCCACCTCACACACACGGCTCCGCTCCGTCCACCTCACACACACGGCTCCGCTCCGTCCACCTCACACACACGGCTCCGCTCCGTCCACCTCACACACACGGCTCCGCTCCGTCCACCTCACACACACGGCTCCGCTCCGTCCACCTCACACACACGGCTCCGCTCCGTCCACCTCACACACACGGCTCCGCTCCGTCCACCTCACACACACGGCTCCGCTCCGTCCACCTCACACACACGGCTCCGCTCCGTCCACCTCACACACACGGCTCCGCTCCGTCCACCTCACACACACGGCTCCGCTCCGTCCACCTCACACACACGGCTCCGCTCCGTCCACCTCAAACACACGGCTCCGCTCCGTCCACCTCACACACACGGCTCCGCTCCGTCCACCTCACACACACGGCTCCGCTCCGTCCACCTCACACACACGGCTCCGCTCCGTCCACCTCACACACACGGCTCCGCTCCGTCCACCTCACACACACGGCTCCGCTCCGTCCACCACACACACGGCTCCGCACACCTCACACACACGGCTCTGCTCCGTCCACCTCACACACACGGCTCCGCTCCGTCCACCTCACACACACGGCTCCGCTCCGTCCACCTCACACACACGGCTCCGCTCCGTCCACCTCACACACACGGCTCCGCTCCGTCCACCTCACACACACGGCTCCGCTCCGTCCACCTCACACACACGGCTCCGCTCCGTCCACCTCACACACACGGCTCCGCTCCGTCCACCTCACACACACGGCTCCGCTCCGTCCACCTCACACACACGGCTCCGCTCCGTCCACCTCACACACACGGCTCCGCTCCGTCCACCTCACACACACGGCTCCGCTCCGTCCACCTCACACACACGGCTCCGCTCCGTCCACCTCACACACACGGCTCCGCTCCGTCCACCTCACACACACGGCTCCGCTCCGTCCACCTCACACACACGGCTCCGCTCCGTCCACCTCACACACGGCTCCGCACACCTCACACACACGGCTCTGCTCCGTACACCTCACACACACGGCTCTGCTCCGTACACCTCACACACACGGCTCCGCTCCGTCCACCTCACACACACGGCTCCGCTCCGTACACCTCACACACACGGCTCCGCTCCGTACACCTCACACACACGGCTCTGCTCCGTACACCTCACACACACGGCTCTGCTCCGTACACCTCACACACACGGCTCCGCTCCGTACACCTCATACACACGGCTCCGCTCCATGCACACGCAGCTCCGCTCCGTACACACACGGCTCTGCTACATCCACACTGTAAACCCCTCCTGACCCCACACATAAACTTCCCCTCATCCAGCACCATGACAACCAGCACAGCAGAGTCCTGCATACACTGAGGCCCCGATCATGTGACCCCCTGACTCCTCCCCTCCTGTGACCTCATCACAGGTCCTGTGCGCACAGTGCAGCCATTCAGCTCGTCTGCTGGAGTTGCCCTTTAAGATCAGGTAACGTTTGGCAGAAGTCTCCTGCAGTAAGTACAATTCCCCCATAAGTGACTGGATCCTGCAGATCTCTGGAGGTGCGGATCTCGGGCCTCGGTCACTTTCTTGTGCCCCACGCTACATTAACCCCAATTACCTTCCAAGTCTGTGATACTTTCTCTCCCCTGATCCCTCAGTGATATTACAGACGGGAGTTTCCAGAGCGCTGGATTCCGGGCAGTCCTAGTGCTGACTGAGCCGTGCGCCTCCATCTATAGTTCTGTTGTTAGGTGGTGGAGCCGCTCTTTCCTCTGCATTGTTCGCAGTGAAACAATCTTCTCCATTGTCAGGATGGACGCGGAGATGACTTCTTGTCGGTTGTGTGGCGCAGGTCTCCTGGCAGTGTGCTCCGGGCGCGCTCCGGCCTATCACAGGGGCAGCACCTGCACTTCTGCAAACATCCCCAGCCAATAGCCGGATGTGTCAGAGGCCGCAGACCGTTACACTGCATCCACTGCAGAAGATCTCAGTAGTTTGCTTAGCAGACTAGTGGCCACCTCCCCGGTGCTAGTGGCCACACCTGGACCTGAGTGTGATATACTTGCTGCTTCCAAGTGCGGGTGATATTTTCTATTTGCACGTCCCTGTTGAGGCCTGGAGCTGCAGCAGTCACCTAGCGTCCTCTTTGGAGTTTGAAGGACGACGATGTTTCTCTCTGCGTCTACTCAAGCTAAGTTTCCCCTTGTTTTGTGTATCCTAGCTGTCTTTAGCAGTAGTGGGGAGTGACTAGCGCTATCCTGTCCATTCCGTTGAAGGACTTATCGCCAGGATCAGGCAACGATTAGGTATCCTGCTCGGCGATAGGTGCGGAACCTATGTAGAGACAATAGGGCAGACAGGGTGACGTTAGATCTGTCTAGGGGTCTTCACTCCCCTTCTTACCTACCTTTTGGTTCCCTTTCCCTTATCCCTTTATGTTGCACTTAGCCCTTCCTTCATGTTCCATGACAGAGACTTTTGATATTTAAGGCACCCTCCATTATTGGGAGGTACCTTAGCAACTTGAGTAATCAGTGTGTTTTCTGCTACTTAGTTGTAAGGTCCCTGTACCTGATCCCTGATCCCTCACTGACCTGCCCCCTATTTTACACACTGAATATAATGTCTTTTGAAGAAAAATAATCTCACATTCAGCAGGTAGGTGCCAGTGGCAACTACTGTGCCATAGCACGATCACATCTACAATACTCATTTAAGTTTTTTATTTGGTGATATAAACTTATTAAAAAAAAATAAAAATCTCTCTCAAAATGGCCCCAGCCGCGCCTGTGCAGTGGTATCTATTTGCGATCTTATAGATGTTACTGCACAGGCACCGCCGGTGCTATCTTGGAGGAGTAATTTTTTTTTCCCTCTAACAAAATGGCACGGTCAGCACCTGAGTGGTAACATCCATCAGATCACCATAGATGCTGCTGCACAGGTGCGGCCGGCGCAATTTTGGGATTTTTTTTTCTGAATAAGTTTATATCGTCAAATATAATAATTAAAAGGACATTATAGATGTGAACATGCTATGGCGCAGGCACCGTCGCCCCCACTGGAACCTGCCTGCTGAATATGAGTTTATTTTTTTTAAAACATATGATATTCAGTATGTAAAATAGGGGGCAGGTCAGCGAGGGATCAGTGACCTGTCAGAAGCCATCAGTATGAATATGTAAGCAGAGCACCACGTAGAGCCCCGCTCACAGGCCGCCCCGAACCACGAGAATCTCATTAACTGAAAATTGCAAATAAAGATTAAACAACAACCACAAGATGGATTTCATCAACCAAGGTATCAATGTAATCAGTATAATGTCGCCTGTATGTAGGTTACTATGCACAATCCAGCTGACAGGGTCCCTTTAAATCCTGTTGATTAGAGGGGCACTGACCATTCAGAAGCTCTTCCCTTATCTCTGGCCAAGTTGGATTACACGTAACTGTAATAAGCAAATCTGGAAGGCTGTATATCCGAACATGTGTCATGGCGTCCTGAGCGTATTCGTGCTTATGTCTGGGACTTCCTGTTAATGTAGTCGGTAAAATAACCATTCCCCCAATGTCCACCACGTTGCCATAATTGGCAATAGCATTTCTTAAATTACTGTATTCATCCACTCTGAATATTTCTTGCTTCAGTCATATGTACAGAAGACGCTCGCTTTCCACCTTGGCATACAGATCTACTATACATTGATGAGAAAGTTGCCTCCATTGTTGTCTGATCATTATTTGGTAGGCGTAGAAGTCCATAGCCGATATTTGTTATTGGTTGGTTTATTGGTCGGCCTCGCAGTGTTGGGATCAGTCTGTTAGATTATAGTGATCGCCATCTTGGCCATTCCACAATATTATCGGATATTGCAGAGCATTATATGATCTATGTGATTCTGTAATATGCTGAATATTTTCACTTCGTCGCTGAATAATTATATCTCGGCTTAGAAAGTCCCGTCCAACCATTACAATAGCTGCTTCATTAACACCGGGAGAAGTAAATCTCCTTTTGTGTCTTGTCTGCTCTTATTACACCCTGATATTCCGCACTTGGCATTCTTTCTAAGGCTGTTTTATAAAGGTTTACTAACTGATTGTGTTGATGGAAAAATCTGTGCAAATTCAAAACAATGTCTTTTTGTCTCAGGTATAACTTCACAAGGTCGATCAGCTTGCATCTGTTCATCTACCAAACAGCAAATTTGTAAAAATATTGAGTCTTGATTTGCTACAGGAAGCATCAGACCTATTTTGTGATATATTTGTCCCTGGACTTTAACCCCTTTCTGACATCGGACGTACTATCCCGTCGAGGTGGGGTGGGCCCCCATGACCACGGATGGGATAGTACGTCCAGCGCGATCGGCGGCGCTCACGGGGGGAGCGCAGCCGATCGCGGCCGGGTGTCGCAGCTGACATCCGGCACTATGTGCCAGGAGCGGTCACGGACCGCTCCCGGCACATTAACCCCCGGCACACCGCGATCAAACATGATCGCAATGTGCCGGCGGTGCAGGGAAGGATCGCGCAGGGAGGGGGCTCCCTGCGGGCTTCCCTGAGCCCCCCGCAGCAATGCGATGTGATCGCGTTGCTGCGAGGGTCTTACCTCCCTCCCTGCCTGCTCCAGACCCGGATCCAAGATGGCCGCGGATCCGGGTCCTGCAGGGAGGGAGGTGGCTTCACAGAAGCCTGCTCAGAGCAGGCACTGTGAAGCAGCCTGCACTTCTCGCAGATCGGTGATCTGTCAGAGTGCTATGCAAACTGGCAGATCACCGATCTGTATTGTCCCCCCCTGGGGCAAAGTAAAAAAGTAAAAAAAAAATTTTCCAAATGTGTAAAAAAAAAATAAAAAAAAATATTCCAAAATAATGAAAAAAAATATATATATATTATTCCCATAAATACATTTCTTTATCTAAATAATAATAATAAAAAAATAAAATTACACATATTTAGTATCGCCGCGTCCGTAACGACCCGACCTATAAAACTGGCCCACTAGTTAACCCCTTCAGTTAACACCGTAAGGAAAAAAAAAAAAAAGAGGCAAAAAACAACGCTTTATTATCATACCGCCGAACAAAAAGTGGAATAACACGCGATCAAAAAGACAGATATAAATAACCATGGTACCGCTGAAAGCGTCATCTTGTCCCGCAAATAACGAGCCGCCATACAAAAAAATAAAAAAGTTATAGTCCTGAGAATAAAGCGATGCAAAAATAATTATTTTTTCCATAAAATAGTTTTTATCGTATAAAAGCGCCAAAACATAAAAAAATAATATAAATGAGGTATCGCTGTTATCGTACTGACCCGAAGAATAAAACTGCTTTATCAATTTTACCAAACGCGGAACGGTATAAACGCCTCCCCCACAAGAAATTCATGAATAGCTGGTTTTTGGTCATTCTGCCTCACAAAAATCGGAATAAAAAGCGATCAAAAAATATGACGTGCCCAAAAATGTTACCAATAAAAACGTCAACTCGTCCCGCAAAAAACAAGACCTCACATGACTCTGTGGACCAAAATATGGAAAATTTATAGCTCTCAAAATGTGGTAACGCAAAAAATATTTTTTGCAATAAAAAGCGTCTTTCAGTGTGTGACGGCTGCCAATCATAAAAATCCGCTAAAAAACTCGCTATAAAAGTAAATCAAACCCCCCTTCATCACCGCCTTAGTTAGGGAAAAATAAAAAAAATGTATTTATTTCCATTTTCCCATTAGGGCTAGGGTTAGGGTTAGGGTTGGGGCTAGGGTTAAGGCTACAGTTAGGGTTGGGGCTAAAGTTAGGGTTAGGGTTGGGGCTAAAGTTAGGGTTAGGGTTTAGATTACATTTACGGTTGGGAATAGGGTTGGGATTAGGGTTAGGGGTGTGTCAGGGTTAGAGGTGTGGTTAGGGTTACTGTTGGGATTAGGGTTAGGGGTGTGTTTGGATTAGGGTTTCAGTTATAATTGGGGGGTTTCCACTGTTTCGGCACATCAGGGGCTCTCCAAACGCGACATGGCGTTCGATCTCAATTCCAGCCAATTCTGCGTTGAAAAAGTAAAACAGTGCTCCTTCCCTTCCGAGCTCTCCCGTGTGCCCAAACAGGGGTTTACCCCAACATATGGGGTATCAGCGTACTCAGGACAAATAGGACAACAACCTTTGGGGTCCAATTTCTCCTGTTACCCCTGGGAAAATACAAAACTGGGGGCTAAAAAATAATTTTTGTGGGAAAAACAAAGATTTTTTATTTTCACAGCTCTGCGTTATAAACTGTAGTGAAACACTTGGGGGTTCAAAGTTCTTACAACACATCTAGATAAGTTCCTTGGGGGGTCTAGTTTCCAAAATGGGGTCACTTGTGCGGGGCTTCTACTGTTTAGGTACATTAGGGGCTCTGCAAACGCAATGTGACGCCTGCAGACCATTCCATCTAAGTCTGCATTCCAAATGGCGCTCCTTCCCTTCCGAGCCCTTCCATGCGTCCAAACGGTGGTTCCCCCCACATATGGGGTATCAGCGCACTCAGGACAAATTGGACAACAACTTTTGGGGTCCAATTTCTTCTCTTACCCTTGGGAAAATAAAAAATTGGGGGTGAAAAGATAATTTTTGTGAAAAAATATGATTTTTTATTTTTACGGTTCTGCATTATAAACTTCTGTGAAGCACTTGGTGGGTCAAAGTGCTCACCACACCTCTAGATAAGTTCCTTAGGGGGTCTACTTTCCAAAATGGTGTCACTTGTGGGGGGTTTCAATGTTTAGGCACATCAGGGGCTCCCCAAACGCAACATGGCGTCCCATCTCAATTCCAGTCAATTTTACATTGAAAAGTCAAATGGCGCTCCTTCGCTTCCGAGCTCTGTCATGCGCCCAAACCGTGGTTTACCCCCACATATGGGGTATCGGCGTACTCAGGACAAATTGTACAACAACTTTTGGGGTCCATTTTCTCCTGTTACCCTTGGTAAAATAAAACAAATTGGAGCTGAAGTAAATTTTTTGTGAAAAAAAGTTAAATGTTCATTTTTATTTAAACATTCCAAAAATTCCTGTGAAGCACCAGAAGGGTTAATAAACTTCTTGAATATGGTTTTGAGCACCTTGAGGGGTGCAGTTTTTAGAATGGTGTCACACTTGGGTATTTTCTATCATATAGACCCCTCAAAATGACTTCAAATGAGATGTGGTCCCTAAAAAAAAATGGTGTTGTAAAAATGAGAAATTGCTGATCAACTTTTAACCCTTATAACTCCCTAACAAAAAAAAATTTGGTTCCAAAATTGTGCTGATGTAAAGTAGACATGTGGGAAATGTTACTTATTAAGTATTTTGTGTGACATATCTGTGATTTAATTGCATAAAAATTCAAAGTTGGAAAATTGCGAAATTTTCAAAATTTTCACCAAATTTCCGTTTTTTTCACAATTAAACGCAGGTACTATCACAGAATTTTTACCACTATCATGAAGTACAATATGTCACGAGAAAACAGTGTCAGAATCACTGGGATCCGTTGAAGCGTTCCAGAGTTATAACCTCATAAAGGGACAGTGGTCAGAATTGTAAAAATTGGCCCGGTCATTAACGTGCAAACCACCCTTGGGGTGAAGGGGTTAAAAGTCAACATAAATCCTGCTTCAAGTCCAGCTGTCGTACCAATGGATGTCATCTGGAAATATGAATTGTGTCTCCTAATAACTTGTAGTAAATGCTTAGACTCCTGAGTTGTTACCGACATGTATGAAAAAAGTTCGGAGGTAGAGCTAAAGGTGACAAACTGACTTCATCATTGACCACCACATGCCAGGCGATTTAAAGTTAAACTTCTTTGCTCGACAGTGTTCTCTGTTGTGAACTATACTTTTTGGCTCCCTCTTGTGGTCACTAGCGGTATGGCACTTGGATTGTCTTTCCCCAGGTTGGTAGTCACCTGGTTCGTTAGACCCTGGGTGTTCCTATTTAAACTTCCTGGATTCTTAGTCCATTGCCTGGCATCAATGTAATCAGTCCTTGTCTGGTTGCTCCTGTCTACTGGTCCTGATTTTTGCAAGATAAGCTAAGTCCTGCTTTCTTATTTTTGTTTATTTGTATTGTTCTGTTTTTTGTCCAGCTTGTTCATAATGTGATTCCTGATTTTGCTGGAAGCTCTAAGGGGGCTGATATTCTCCCCCCACACCGTTAGTCGGTGCGGGGGTTCTTTGATATTCAGCGTGGATATTTTTGTAGGGTTTTTCACTGACCGCATAAGTCCGCTTACTATATTTCTGCTATTATATAGTGGGCCTCTCTTTGCTGAATCTAGTTCATACTTACGTTTGTCCTTTCTTCTTACCTCACCGTTATTATTTGTTGGGGGCTTGTATTTACTTCGGGGTACCTTTCTCTTGAGGCAAGTGAGGTCTGATTTTCTCTGAAAGGGTTAGTTAGTTCTCCGGCTGGCGCGAGACGTCTAGAACCAACGTAGGTACGTTCCCCGGCTGCTAATAGTTGTGGGCTAGGATCAGGTATGCGGTCAGCTCAGTTACCACCTCCCTATGAGCTGGTTTTTTATGTTTGCAGACTTTGCTGAAAACCCTGAGATCCTCTACCATTGGGATCATAACAGTTCTCATATTACGTCCATTTTGCCTATTATGATTTTCAGATGTGACCTATAGTCCTTAATTGAGTTGCAGTGAAACGCTTCCAAACTCAAGTCAGTCTTCCTACATCATTTTTATGACTGTCATCCTTTTGTTCAGACGTTTCCGCATTCTTTGATTCAGCCTGGCTTTATTTTACACTAAATATTGTAAAATAATAAATCTCCTCATATGTTTCCCTTATTATCTCCAGTAATTGTATTATTACACTGGATTTTTATTATGTTACATTTGCTTATCTTTTCATTCAGGTTTCTACAATATCGGATCCTCTGAGTGAAGATCCTTCATTTAAAATCATTTTTCAGAATTACCCATCAAAGATGGATATGGACAGAGACAAGATGGTGGAGAGGATAATACACCTCACCCTAACATAGTAACATAGTTATTAAGATTGAAGGAAGACTTTAAGTCCATCTAGTTCAACCCATAGCCTAACCTAACCTGCCCTAACATGTTGATCCAGAGGAAGGCAAAAAAAATAACCCATGTGGCAAAGAGTAAGCTCCACCTTGGGGAAAAAAATTCCTTGCCGACTCCACATACGGCAATCAGACTAGTTCCCTGGATCAACGCCCTATCAAGGAATCCAGTCTATATAACCTGTAACATTATACTTTTCAAGAAAGGTATCCAGTCCCCTCTTAAATTTAAGTAATGAATCACTCATTACAACATCATACGGCAGAGAGTTCCATAGTCTCACTGCTCTTACAGGAAAGAATCCGCGTCTGTTATTATGCTTAAACCTTCTTTCCTCCAGACGTAGAGGATTGTTGTGAACTCTATTTTTGGGCTCCCTCTAGTGGTCACAAGCGGTACTGTGTAGTGTTGTCTTTCTGCAGGTTGGCTGCATCAGCTGGTTCGTTATCCTTGGTTGGTTTCCTATTTAACTCAGCTGGATACTCAGTTCCTTGCCTGCTACCAATGTATTCAGTGCTCTTCAGATTCCTTGTGACTACCTTGCTCCCAGTCTCTCCAAGACAAGCTAAGTTCTTGTTTGTTCATTTTCTGATTATCAGCGTTCATCATGTTTTTTGTCCAGCTTGCTAAAATGTGATTTCTGTGCTTGCTGGTTGCTCTAGGGGACTGAGTTTCTCCCCCCACACCGTTAGTTGGTGCGGGGGTTCTTGAAATCTCAGTGTGGATATTTTGTAAGGGTTTTTTACTGACCGCATAGATCCCTGTTCTATTTTCTGCTATCTAGTATTAGTGGGCCTCATTTGCTGAATCTGCTTTCACCCCTGTGTATGTGCCTTCCTCTTACCTAACCGTTATTATCTGTTGGGGGCTTCTATATCTTTGGGGATTATTTCTGTGGAGGCAAGAGAGGTCTTTCTTTCTCTCTAGGGGTAGTTAGTTCCTCAGGCTGGCTCGAGACGTCTAGGAATTTTAGGCACGTTCACCGGCTACCTCTAGTGTGTTTGGATAGGTTCAGATTTGCGGTCAGTCCAGTTTTCCACCTCCCTAGAGCTTGTCCTTTGTTAGTTTCCTTGCTGGAGTAATTTGTGATCCTCAACCACTAAGGATCATAACAGTATAGCAGGCCAAGAAGTGTTTTATGCATCGCAGAAGTGGGATTAAAAGAAGACCTGAGTACATTTTTTTTTTTCTCCTCCCTCTTTTCTTTTGCTGCAGTCTGTTCAGCTTCTTTCATCCCCTTGAACTCTGGGTGGTTTTGAGCTCAGCTGCAGACATGAATATTCAGACTCTGACTTCTGGTGTGGATCATCTTACTGCACGGGTGCAAAGTATTCAGGATTTTGTTACTCATAGCCCTATGTCAGAACCAAAGATACCCATTCCTGAGTTGTTTTCTGGAGATATATCTAGGTTTCTGAATTTTAAGAATAATTGTAAGTTATTTCTATCTCTGAGACCTCGTTCCTCTGGTGATCCCGCTCAGCAAGTTAAAATTGTTATCTCCTTGTTGCGTGGCGACCCTCAGGATTGGGCTTTCTCTCTGGCGCCAGGAGATCCTGCATTGCTTAATGTAGATGCATTTTTTCTGGCTCTTGGACTGCTTTATGAGGAGCCTAATCTTGAGAATCAGGCAGAAAAAGCGTTGCTGGTCCTCTCTCAAGGTCAGGATGAAGCAGAGGTGTATTGTCAAAAATTTCGGAAATGGTCAGTGCTTACTCAATGGAATGAGTGTGCCCTGGCTGCAAATTTCAGAGAAGGTCTTTCTGAAGCCATTAAGAATGTTATGGTGGGGTTTCCCACCCCTACAAGTCTGAGTGATTCTATGGCTTTAGCCATTCAGGTTGATCGGCGTTTGCGGGAGCGCAAATCTGCTCATCCTTTGGCGGTATTTTCTGAACAGAGACCTGAGTCTATGCAATGTGATCGAACTCTGACCAGAATTGAGCGACAAAGTCATAGACGTCAAAATGGGTTGTGCTTTTACTGTGGTGATTCTACTCATGTTATCTCAGCATGCTCTAAACGCTTAAAAAAGATCGCTAAACCTGGTATTATACAGCCTAAATTTATTTTGTCTGTTACTTTGATTTTTTCTTTGTCATCCTACTCGGTTATGGCTTTTGTGGATTCAGGTGCTGCCCTGAATCTGACGGATTTGTCGTTTGCCAGGCGCTGTGGTTTTGTCCTGGAGCCTTTGGAATTTCCTATTCCTCTGAGGGGAATTGATGCTACGCCATTGGCTGAGAATAAGCCTCAGTATTGGACGCAAATGACCATGTGCATGACTCCCGTACATCAGGAGGTGATTCGCTTTCTTGTTCTGCATAATTTGCATGATGTTGTTGTTTTGGGTCTGCCATGGCTGCAGGCTCATAATCCAGTTTTAGATTGGAAAGCTATGTCTGTGTCAAGTTGGGGTTGTCAGGGAATTCATGGCGATACTCCGTTGGTGTCTATTGCTTCTTCCATTCCTTCTGAGGTCCCTGAGTTTTTGTTTGACTACCAGGATGTATTTGATGAGCCCAGGTCCAGTGCCCTGCCCCCTCATAGGGATTGTGACTGTGCTATAAATTTAATTCCTGGTAGTAAATTCCCTAAGGGACGACTTTTTAATTTGTCTATACCAGAACATGCCGCGATGCGGAGTTATATAAAGGAGTCTTTGGAGAAGGGACATATTCGCCCATCCTCTTCCCCTCTTGGTGCAGGATTCTTTTTTGTGGCCAAGAAGGACGGTTCTTTGAGACCTTATATAGATTATCGTCTTCTGAATAAAATCACAGTCAATTTCAGTATCCTTTGCCACTATTGTCTGATTTGTTTGCTCGGATTAAGGGTGCCAGTTGGTTCACCAAGATAGATCTCCGTGGTGCGTATAACCTTGTGCGCATTAAGCAGGGAGATGAATGGAAAACAGCATTTAATACGCCCGAAGGCCATTTTGAGTACTTGGTGATGCCTTTTGGACTCTAATGCTCCTTCTGTGTTTCAGTCCTTCATGCATGACATTTTCCGAGAATATCTGAATAAATTTATGATTGTTTACCTGGATGACATTTTGGTCTTTTCTGATGATTGGGAGTCCCATGTGAAGCAGGTCAGGATGGTGTTTCAGGTCCTGTGTGCTAATGCTTTATTTGTGAAGGGCTCAAAATGCCTCTTCGGAGTACAGAAGGTCTCCTTTTTGGGTTTTATTTTTTCTCCTTCTACTGTGGAGATGGACCCAGTCAAGGTCCAGGCTATTCATGACTGGACTCAGCCCACGTCTGTTAAGAGTCTTCAGAAGTTCTTGGGTTTTGCTAATTTTTACCGTCGTTTCATCGCTAATTTTTCTAGCGTGGTTAAACCTTTGACGGATTTGACCAAGAAGGGTTCTGATGTGACTAATTGGTCTCCTGCGGCCGTGGAGGCCTTTCGGGAGCTGAAGCACCGGTTTTCTTCAGCTCCAGTCTTATGTCAGCCAGATGTCTCTCTCCCCTTCCAGGTTGAGGTTGATGCTTCTGAGATTGGAGCAGGGGCTGTTTTGTCGCAGAGAAGCTCTGATGGCTCTGTGATGAAGCCATGTGCTTTCTTTTCTAGAAAATTTTCGCCTGCCGAGCGAAATTATGATGTTGGTAATCGGGAGTTGTTGGCTATGAAGTGGGCATTTGAGGAGTGGCGACATTGGCTCGAAGGAGCTAAACATCGTGTGGTGGTCCTGACTGATCACAAAAATCTGATTTACCTCGAATCTGCCAAGCGCCTGAATCCTAGACTGGCTCGTTGGTCGTTGTTTTTCTCCCGTTTCAACTTCGTGGTCTCATACCTGCCTGGTTCGAAGGTGAAAGCTGATGCACTTTCTAGGAGCTTTGTGCCTGACTCTCCGGGAGTTTCTGAGCCGGCTGGTATTCTCAGAGAGGGAGTGATTTTGTCTGCCATTTCTCCAGATTTGCGACGAGTGCTGCAGAAATTTCAGGCGGATAGACCTGACCGTTGTCCACCAGAGAGACTGTTTGTCCCGGATAGATGGACCAGCAGAGTTATTTCCGAGGTTCATTCTTCGGTGTTGGCGGGTCATCCTGGGATTTTTGGTACCAGAGATTTGGTGGCTAGGTCCTTCTGGTGGCCTTCCTTGTCGCGGGATGTGCGTTCCTTTGTGCAGTCTTGTGGGATTTGTGCTCGAGCTAAGCCTTGCTGTTCTCGTGCCAGCGGTTTGCTTTTGCCTTTGCCTGTCCCGAAAAGGCCTTGGACGCACATTTCCATGGATTTTATTTCGGATCTTCCAGTATCTCAGAAAATGTCTGTTATCTGGGTGGTGTGTGATCGTTTTTCCAAGATGGTCCATTTGGTGCCCTTGCCTAAGTTGCCTTCCTCCTCCGATTTGGTTCCTCTATTTTTTCAGAATGTGGTTCGCTTGCACGGCATTCCTGAAAATATTGTCTGATAGAGGATCCCAGTTTGTGTCCAGGTTTTGGCGAACTTTTTGTGCTAAGATGGGCATTGATTTGTCTTTTTCGTCGGCCTTCCATCCTCAGACTAATGGCCAAACCGAGCAAACTAATCAGACGTTGGAAACTTATTTGAGTTGTTTTGTTTCTGCTGATCAGGATGATTGGGTGACTTTTTTGCCATTGGCCGAGTTTGCCCTTAATAATCGGGCGAGTTCTGCTACCTTGGTTTCGCCTTTTTTCTGCAATTCTGGTTTCCATCCTCGTTTTTCCTCGGGTCAGGTTGAATCTTCTGACTGTCCTGGGGTGGATTCTGTGGTGGATAGGTTGCAGCAGATTTGGAACCATGTGGTGGACAATCTGAAGTTGTCACAGAAGAAGGCTCAGCGCTTTGCCAGCCGCCGCCGCGGTGTGGGTCCCCGACTTCGTGTTGGGGATTTGGTGTGGCTGTCTTCTCGGTATGTTCCTATGAAGGTCTCCTCTCCTAAATTCAAGCCTCGCTTCATCGGTCCTTATAAGATTTTGGAAGTCCTTAACCCTGTGTCTTTTCGTTTGGACCTCCCGGCATCGTTTGCTATTCATAATGTGTTCCATCGGTCGTTGTTGCGGAGGTATGTGGTGCCTGTGGTTCCTTCAGTTGAGCCTCCTGCCCCTGTGCTGGTTGAGGGAGAATTGGAATACGTGGTGGAGAAGATCTTGGACTTTCGTATTTCTAGATGGAGGCTTCAGTATTTGGTTAAGTGGAAAGGCTATGGTCAGGAGGATAATTCCTGAGTTGTCGCCTCTGATGTTCATGCGGCCGATTTGGTTCGTGCCTTCCTTGTGGCTCACCCTGATCGCCCTGGGGGTTTTGTTGAGGGTTCGGTGACCCCTCCTCAAGGGGGGGGGTACTGTTGTGAACTCCGTTTTCAGGCTCCCTCTTGTGGTCACAGATGGTATTGGGTGACTTTGGTTTTTTGGCTCCCCCTGGTGGTTTGGTTTATTATCCTGCGGGTCTGGCAGGATCAGCTGCCTCGTTATCCACCAGGGAGGCTCCTATTTAGCTCTGCTTCACTTCCACTTGTCGCCGGCTGTCAATGTATTCAGTGCTATTCTGATTGCTCTTGATCATCTTGTTTTCTGCCTCTTCAGGAGAAGCTAAGTTCTGTTTGAATATTTTTTGCTCATCTGCCTGCAATATGATTTCTGTGTATGATGAGTCTAGTCCAGCTTGCTAATATGTGATTTCCTTTTTTCTGGTAAGCTCTGGGGTACAGAGTTGCTTCCCCCGCACCGTTAGTTGGTGCGAGGGGCTCGAGCAATCTCTGCGTGGATATTTTGAATAGGGTTTTGTATTGACCGCACAGTCCCCTTCCTATTTTCTGCTTTCTAGTATTAGTGGGCCTCATTTGCTAAATCTAATTTCATCTCTGCGTTTGTGCTTTCCCCTTAACTAACCGTTAATATTTGGGGGGGGCTATTCTATATCTTTGGGGTCATTTCACTGAGGCAAGCAAGGACTTTCTTTCCCTCTAGGAATAGTCAGTTTCTCAGGCCGTGATGAGACGTCTAGGAATTTTTTAGGTAACGTTCCACGGCTACCTTTAGTTGTGTGCGGATAGGATCAGGTTGCGGTCAATCTAGTTACCACTTCCCCAGAGCTAGTTGTCCTTTAGTATTTAGCTTGTCAGACCTGCGATCCTTGCCACTGGGATCATAACACACCCCATATGCAGACCCTGTAGTCAAAGGCAGCACCCCATAGGCAGAAACTGTAGTCAAAGGCAGCACCCCATAGGCAGACTCTGTAGTATAAGGCAGCACCCCATAGGCAGACCCTGTAGTAAAAGGTAGAAACCCATAGGCAGACCCTGTAGTATAAGGCAGCACCCCCATGGGCAGACCCAGTAGCATAAAGATCACCCCCATAGGCAGACCCTGTAGAATAAGGCAGCCCCAATAAAAAAACTGTATACTAACCTCTTCCTCCTTGTTCCTGCGGTGCTCCGAGCTCCCGCTCTTCTGACAGTGGGCGCCGGGTAGTGACATCATCGCGCCCGCTGTCAAGGTCGGCGATGTCAGATGCTGACAGGGAGATGATGGCAGAAGGAGCGTAGCGCTCCTTCCCTCATCAATGCGGTCAGCTGTATTGGCTAAATGCCAAAACAGCTGACCTAGCGGTGATGGGTGGGAGGCCCACTGCTGGCAACGGGCCCCTCACTGCCTGCTCAGGGGCCCCATAGTGGCAGAGCAGGGAGAAAGATTCTCCCTGCTCTGCCGCAGAATGTAATTGTATTGGCGCGTGCAGTTACAGTAGTGTAGCTCCAGGTGGGCCCCCTCTGAGCACCGAGCTTGGGGCGATGGTCCCCTCTGCCCCCCTGGTAGCTACGCTACTGAGCCCATCCCTAGCATAGAACCTGTAGCTAACTAAGAAGTTGGCCCAGTTCTCCAGGAACCCAAACCCCTCCTTCCTACACTAATTCCTGAGTCACTTATTTATCTCCTTAATTTCCCTTTGCCTCTGGCGTGGCACGTGGTACAGTCAGTATTTCTGAGAATACCACCTTGGAGGTCCTTGCTTTAATGACCTTCCACCCACCTCTAACTTTGTCATTTGTGCCAATGTGCACCATGACCACTGGGTCCTCACCAGCCCCTCCCAGTAATCGGTCCACCCGATTAGCGATGTGTTAGACTCGAGCGCCAGGTAGGCAGCACACCGTTCGACGATCCCTGTCTTTGTGACAGATTGCCCTATCTGCTCCTCTAATAACTGAGTCCCCCACTACCAGCACCTGTCTGGCCTGCCCTGCTCTCCTATTTCCCTCCTTACTGGAGCAGTCACTCCTCCGGCTTTCAGAGGACATGCCTGGCTGCAGTAGTGCTACCCCTGTAGGGGGACCCCCCTCATCTGCCAACTTGGCAAACGTATTGGGGTGTACAGATCAGGACTAGCCTCCCTGGCACTCTTTCCTCTACCCGGCCTTCTCTCACCCAGCTAACTGCCACACTGTCCTGCAGCTCCATCCTACCATCCCCCCTCATCTGTCTCATTGAACTCAGTGAGCAGCAGACTCCTCTCCATATTGTCTATGGATCTCAGTGTTGCCAGCTGCACATTTAGATTCAGAATCCGGGCTTCCAAATGCACAACATGCTCACATCTCGCACAGCAGTATGCACCCTCGACTGGCTGATCAAGGACTGCATACATGTGGCCAGATGTGCACTGGATGGCATTAACAATAGTGGAGCACATTTCCTAATGGGGATTCCACCAGACAGAAACGTTAAAAAGAAATTTAGAATATTAATAAAATGCAAAAAGCAATTCAGTAATTCCTCCCTTGTAAACTCCCTGAATCCAAAGTCACTAAATCACAAGACACACACTTACTTCAGTTCGCACTCACGCTCCGGTCACACTCAGCTCGTTCACACTCGCTAACAAAGAAGAATTAAAGAGATTTTTTTTCCCTTTAGCAGCAATCCAACCTACAGCTCAATGACTTCTGTACACCTCGTACATCCGTACACACACGACTCCGCTCCATACACCTTGTACAAATGCGGCTCCGCTCCGTACACCTCGTACACACACGGCTCTGCTACATCCACACTGTAAACCCCTCCTGACCCAAACACAAACTTCCCCTCATCCAGCACCATGACAACCAGCACAGCAGAGTCCTGCATACACTGAGGCCCCTGATCATGTGACCCCTGACTCCTCCCCTTCTGTGACCTCATCACAGGTCCTGTGCTCAGAGAACTGCCATATACCTGGTGTGCAGCTCTTCTAGTGAAGGTATGTGGAGATTCCCTATTACTGTAAATGTAGGTGCATTGTTTTACAATTATTTTTTTCCTTTTTTTTCCCCACCACAGTGAAGAGAATAAGAGTGCGTTGGCGCTCGATGAAGGATCTCTTCAACAAGGACATGAGACAGGAGAACCAGGTTAAAAGTGGTGCTGCTCAAAGGATACTCGGCAAATACAAATACCATCGGAACCTTGCTTTTCTGATGCCTGCGCTTGCTACCCGAATGTGAGTATCTTTTGTTTTGTCTTACTATTTAACCTTTTTTTGGTGTTTTACTAATGTGTTTTTTTTGTTTTTTTTCACCACACAACCTGGATTGTTCTCTGTTGGAGTGGACCCTCATCGACCGGCCAATGAACAAGCACAATCCCAATCATCCACCAGCGATGTAGCAACCTGTCAGGCCTAACAGGCTGAGGAAGAGGCAGCCGCCGATCCATCCGGTTTTCCCTTCTCCCAGCCCTCTGCCGCTGCTTTTGTTGGGTCTTCTCATCAGCAGCAGAGGGCCTGGGAGAGGTAACTCATGCCCGAGTTTATGCACTTACGCTCGGTCTTCCAGGATGGGATTAAGGTGCTTGGTGATAGACTGAAGAGTGGATTTACCCATGTGAACACACTTATACAGGATGTCAGCAAACGCCTTGATCGCCTGGAAGCCGACCTTGAGAGACCGGCGTGACATTTTTTTTTTTTTTTTCCTTCAATATAGCGGGAAGTGTCAGAAAACTTTACGCCTCAATTCCAGATCAACGTCATGCAGGCCTGCCAGGCTGCTTACAGCCAAGCATTGCTGCAGCTGCAGCAGTCACAAAGTTACAATCAACAGGCCAGAAGATATTACCAGCAGCCGAACATCTACTTTCAAACTCCCAGAGTGACGAACTATCCTCCACCACCACCGCCTCCAGTTCACAGAGCCACCACGCAGCCAACTTCATCATCCCTGCGGCCAGCAGCATCTACGACGCTCCCAAGTTCAGCACCCACCATGCTACCAAGTTCAGTTATTAGAGGACTGGGGGGTCTGCAATACCAAGATAGGTTATTACACTTGGGGTTATTTAGTTTGGAAAAATGAAGTCTAAAGGGTGATCTTATTTTAATGTATAAATATATGAGGGGACAGTACAAAGACCTTTCTGATGACCTTTTTACTTGTAGACCTGAGACAGGGACAAGGGGGCATCCTCTACGTCTGGAGGAAAGAAGGTTTAAGCATAATTACGGATGCGGGTTCTTTACTGTAAGAGCAGTGAGACTATGGAACTCTCTGCCGTATGATGTTGTAATGAGTGATTCGTTACTTAAATTTAAGAGGGGACTGGATACCTTTCTTGAAAAGTATAATGTTACAGGGTATATACACTAGATTCCTTGATAGGGCGTTGATCCAGGGAACTAGTCTGATTGCCGTATGTGGAGTCGGGAAGACATTTTTTCCATTACGCCCCTCAGGACAGCACAATGGATGGATGGAGGATGTCCTTCCTTTGACCTATAGCGGGACAGGATCATAGAGAGGTTAAAAGGACCCTCCCACCTCCACCCTCCAGTGATTTTCCTGTCCCTACAGGGGACGGTTGTATGAGAGGTTGCTCCTAGAGCGAAGATAGCCTGTGGATTCTCTCACCCCTGTCAAGTGGACCGTGGCCGACTCCTCTTTGAGAGGTTCCTCAGCCAACAGTCAGCCTGTGCAATGGGCTCAGGGGGATCGTGCGGCTAGTTTAATCCTTCCCCCTGTCAAGTAGCCCAGGGTGGAAACTCCCCGGTGGGGAGTCCCTCAGCCCCAGAGACCAGTCGAGCGGACGGGCTCCTGGGTAGAGCCGCTTCCTCCCGGTGGGGGGCTCTCGGCTCGGACGCCAACCAGCAAAACACCTCTATGTCGTGTGGTGGAGAAGGCTGTGGCGCTTACAGTGATGCCAGAGAGGAGCGCCGGCACATAGGTTTGGCGTGCGTTCTACGATGGAACACGGAAGGGGGCACAGGAGAAGAGTAATGGGGACGCCGCTTCCTTCCACGGTAGGCTTTCGGCGTTACCAGCTCCCCCTGTCTTCTAGCAGGTATGGAGCCAGCACAGGTGAGTGCATGGTTTAAATGTTGCATTGTTGGCCTGGGCCTCTGGGCTGACTCTAGTCTCATGCCTTTGTGTCAAAGCTGTACCTGGAACCCATTTGCAGCTAGGCCTTGGACCTCTAGGCTATGGTAGGGCCATATGTCCAGGCTACATCTCATGACTGGACTTCAGTTAGTTGCAGGTTTTGTCTGCACAGAGCCTTATGATTGGTCTTCAGAGTGATTTTTTTTTTTTTTTTTTTTTGAAGCATGCTTTCCATTTTTTGGTTCAATAAACAAGTGTTTCACTTTTCTTTGCAACTTAACTACTCCGTCCGTAGGAGGACACAAGGTGTTTATTCAGCACATTGTCTTCATGAAATCTGCCCTCCAGCTGCGGCTCATTAATTAGCTCCTTTGGGTGGAGTCAGTCTGACAAATGAGAGGTACTGTTCAGAGTGGAGATTTATCTGGACCTCTGATAGATTGCTCTTTTGCTTAAAAGTGTAGGCCTGGTCTCTTGTTTGGCACCTTCAAGCATAGCCTAGTCTTTCTGTGCATCATATCAAGTGCCTCCGTGCATAATACTGCATCATACTGCTTTTATGCATCATATGGAGGGTCTCTGTGCATGATACTGAATCATAGTACATCTATGCAACATATTGAGTGCCTCTGGGTTATCATACGGCATCATATTGCTTTATAGTTCCTATATGCATCATAGCGCTTCATAGTTACTTCGTGTATCATATTGCATCATATTGCTTCATGGTTCCTTTATGCATCAGAGTGCTTCATATTGCCTTTCTGCATCATATATTGCATCTCTGTTCCTATATGCATCATAGTGCTCATATTGCCTTTGTGTATCATATTGCTTCATGGTTCCTATATGCATCATAACGCTTCATATTGCCTCTGTGCATTAGATTACAGCATATTGCTTCATGGTTCCTATACACATCATAGCGCTTCATAATGCCTTTGTGCATTATATTACAGCATATTGCTTCATGGTTCCTATACGCATCATAGCGCTTCATATTGCCTTTGTGCATTAGATTACAGCATATTGCTTCATGTTTCCTATATGCATCATAGCGCTTCATAGTGACTTTGTGTATTATATTACAGCATATTGCTTCATTGTTCCTATATGCACCATAGCGCTTCATATTGCCTTTGTGCATTATATTACAGCATATTGCTTCATTGTTCCTATATGCACCATTGTGCTTTATAGCTCCTTCATGCATCATATTGCTTCATAGTTCCTATATGCATTATAGTGCTTCATTGTTCCTATATGCACCATAGCGATTCATAGTTACTTCATGCATCATACTGCTTCATTATTCCTATATGCATCATATTGCTTCATTGTTCGTGTTTGCATCATAGTGCTTCAGATTGCCTTTGTGCATCATATTTCTTCATAGTTGCTATATGCATTATAGCGCTTCATAGTGACTTTGCATCATATTGCATCGTATTGAATCAGATTACTTAATAGTGCCTTTGGACATCATATTGCATTATATTGCTTCATAGTTCCTGTTATAAGCACATCCAGTTTATTATTGGTCGGTACAGTCTTCATTGTGTGGTGGCTGTGACTTTCACCATATTTTGCTGGGCAATAAGGTTCTCTAACCATATTCTGGGGCAGCGATGTCTATAAGTATCTATCACAATAAATAACTTGCTGTGGTTCATTATTGGTATTGGAGTACAATGGGTGAATTTCCCTCTTTGTTTCTGATGCTTATTTCGTTTACCACATTCATACTGAAATTGGCCATTATAGATGTATATCAGACACTCACTACGGTGATTTTCTTTGCGGATCTCTTTAGATATCTATGGTTTTTCTGATCTTTCATATCATTTATACATCTAGTCTGGTTTTAGCCTGGGACTTTGATTCCTGGGCTTCTGTACCCACCCTGGGAGAGTTTCTTTGGTATTCTCCATTGTGCTGTCCTGAGGGACGTAATGGAAAAAGGGAATTAGACCTACCGGTAATTCGGTTTCCAGGTAGTCCCTCAGGACAGCACCCTTAGTTCCCTCCCTTATGTTTCTCTTTTTAGGCTTGTACGGGATTAATTTACCGGGAGATCGTTCGTCCTTTGAGTCACCATGGCTCAAAATTAAGATGAAGCTGTTAAATGGATTATAACACACGTGTTTGTAAGGGCATGTTTAGACCATTTATTTCCATCCTTCTGTGGTACTTTGAAAAAACACTGGAGGGTGGAGGTGGGAGGGTCCTTTTAACCTCTCTATGATCCTGTCCCGCTATAGGTCAAAGGAAGGACATCCTCCATCCATCCATTGTGCTGTCCTGAGGGACTACCTGGAAACCGAATTACCGGTAGGTCTAATTCCCTTTTTTACCCAATGTGGAGCTTACTCTTTGCCACATGGGTTTTTTCCCCTTCCTCTGGATCAACATGTTAGGGCATGTTAGGTTAGGCTATGGTTTGAACTAGATGGGCTTAAAATCTTCCTTCAACCTTAATAACTATGTTTCTATGTTACCCCTGCAGTCAGCAGCATCCACCACGCTGCCCAGTCCAGCACCACACCGAAAGACTGCTACAGAGGCCACCTCTCCCACTTGGCCAAGAAAGCAAAGGTCCAAAACTAATAACATTTCCACCAGGACGAAGACCCGGAGTCAAAAAAACCCCTGCTAAAATTGGACCCACCACCTGTACCCCCACCTACCAATGCTTCTTTGTTCTCAAATGTGTCACTACCTTCCCTTGTGTCTGTCCCTTCCAGTTTATCTATCCATTCCTATGATTACACTGTGTTGTCTACTCCCAATGTGTCCAGTTCCATCCATGATTCAATCCTTTAATTTGTTGCCCCTTCCCCTGTAACGCCTTCATCAACTACCACCCAATCCTCAGCTCCACACCCCCAAGGTCCACCACATCTCACCCTCAGATAGACCCCGATCCTAAACAGTTATTTTTTGGTTAAATAAATGTTTACTTTCTTTGCACAATATCTGGGTTTTCTTTGTCTCTTTGAGCGCCGCCGCCGCAAACGTGTATTGTATTATTGAGGGAACTTTTAACGGGTGTTTTACTACAGGAATTTTATTATTTAATTCAGCAAACAATGCAGGTACATTTAGAATTTACAGGTACATTTAAATAATGCAAACGGTTCCAGCACGGGAGTTGAGTATAGGGTTTATTATTATAATCGGGGCCAAACATATTAATCAAGAAGGGGTTGTCTTATTGGACGCTGCCTCTGGCCCGGCCTAATAGACCGTCATACATTTCAGGCCCAGACACCATTATTAGGCATGTAAGTATCGTAGTAACTAGGCCGCCCCATACTATTGAGTACTTTGGGTCGGAGGGCATTCAGCCAAACTCCGTCACATCTGCTTAGATGCCATGTTTGATTTTGGCAGCAGCAAGTGGTTAAACTACCAGGGCTTCGTTGTAGCCGCCCCTGTGCAATCCCTGCAGTGTAAATCTATGTTCTGGGGCCCAAAAGAGTAAAACAAATGTTTAGCGTGTCAAAAAAAATAATTTTTAGTATCTGTTTTTTTTTTTCCCCTGTAATATAGGAAAGCCTAAGGCCAGAAATAAATCCCATAAAACACTGTACATGGAGACTTTGGGATCAGATAATTTCTGTCCGCTGTGTTTGTGCAAACAAAAAAGCTTTTTGTCATGATCCGTGCCAGGGTTTAATCCTGTCTGCCCTTTTTCCGGGGGGATCATGTCAAGTTAACTTTGCTCTGCCTCATTCTGGGTTCAGGTTTGCTATTTAGCTCCCATGCATCCTGCTGGCGGTGTCAGCTATAGTTCTGCCTTCGGCGTGTGAACCTGACTCTGGTAGCTCTTGGTTTGTCCTGCTGTGATCCCTGACTTGCCCCCGTGTCTGTTGACTCCCTCTGTCTGCCCTTTTTCCAGCGTTTCGGTTTTGATACTCTGGTTTCTGACTTGGCTTGTATTCAGACTCTCTTCTGCCTCCTGTCTTATCCGCTTCTGACCGTTGCTGAAACTCCTGGCTTGTTCCTGACCACGTGTATTGCTGATCTCTTTAGTACTTCTGCCTATTGTTGTTTTTTGACTCGGCTTGTTGGACCACTCTCTCGGCACTTGGTGGTGCCTATGCTGCTGCTCTGCAGTGCTTCTCTGTGTATGCAGTCTCACTTCCCTCTCAAGCTCCCTCTGGTGGAGGTTGCGTTATACTGCACTGCAGCAGCATGACAGTTTTTATAAAAGCCTCAAACTTCTGTGTGTGACTCAGACATGTGATCTAATGTGCTAGAAGATTACAGTGCAGGGAATCGGGAATCATTCATATAGACGGCCGGTGGTGATGGGGTCAGTGACGGACTCTGGACAAATATGTTTCTAGAGCCGTAGTAGAAGATGATGTCATTCTCATCAAGAAGTAGTTATTTCTCATGTCACGTAATGAATATCTCCTGCAGTATTGCTAATGCCGATTCCAGTTTAGGTAAATGAGACGAGAATTAGCGTTATGGAAGAGGAGTCTAAAGGCAACGTATTCAGCTACCGACTCCGAGGAAGAAACTGCTTGTTGTCTGCGGCCTAAAATACACTGCTCAAAAAAATAAAGGGAACACTTAAACAACAGACTATAACTACAAGTAAATCAAACTTCTGTGAAATCAAACTGTCCACTTGGGAAGCAACACTGTTTGACAACCAATTTCACATGCTGTTGTGCAAATGGAATAGACAACAGCTGGACATTATTTGCAATTATCAAGACACACTCAATAAAGGAGTAGTTCTGCAGGTGGGGACCACAGACCACATCTCGGTACCAATGCTATCTGGCTGATGTTTTGGTCACTTTTGAATGTTGGTTGTGCTTACACACTCATGGTAGCAAGAGACGAACTCTACAACCCACATAAGTGGCTCAGGTAGTGCAGCTCATCCAGGATTGCACATCAATGTGAGCTGTGGCAAGAAGTTTTGCTGTGTCTCAGCGTAGTGTCCAGAGGCTGGAGGCGCTAGCAGGAGACAGGCCAGTACACCAGGAGATGTGGAAGGGGCTCAGCCTTTGTGCAAGGAGGAACAGGAGGAGCCCTGCAAAATGACCTCCAGCAGGCCACAAATGTGCATGTGTCTGCACAAACGGCTATAAACCGACTCCATGAAGATGGTCTGAGTGACCGATGTCCAAAGATGGGGGTTGTGCTCACAGAAAAAAATTCACTGTGTAAAAACTGTAGTTAAAAAAAAAAATTACCTTTTAATTACGTCTTAACGCAGTAAGGTGATATTAAGGACCACTACCACGATTTAAAAGATAACAGGAGGCGCCTGTACCCACTAAACTGAACTGTTCCTACCTACCAGCGGAGGTTGGCATCCTACAGTTGCGCAATGGCACCCCCGCTCCCCATCGACTATCCCTCCTACCCCTATCCAGCCCTGTGGGATGGGGAAAGAAATAGGAGAGATAATGAAATGAATTTGTTTGGACAGTATACCACAATTATAGTGGGGGATTGATGTGTTACTTTTTTATTATTACTGCCAAAATTTTAATGTGGGGTAGTAAACCACGTGAGTGAAAATATATTTAGATTTTCACGTACCCAAGATAAAGGGAGTTGTAAAAGATAATATAGACTTGATGAGGGGTCAAAATGAATTGAAGGGGCCTTACCCTTATCTATCTCCTGCCTATCAGCGGAGGTTGGCACCCTATATGATATTTACGATTTTGTTGGTGCCCCCGCTCCAGACGGCTGTCCCTCCTAACCCTAAGACCATAAGATCATTTCCATATGAGGGGCAGTGAAGGGGTGAAGTCTAACAATGATGGCAATGATATGTTAGACTCAACAGTTTACTATCCAAAACTAACATACAAGTGAGCTCAAACTAATAAATGATCAATATAGTTCCGCTTCCTCATATAGGGCAAATAGTTATACTGTCTGAGTAGGAACTAAACAGTTGGCCAATGTCATATATAAATATCATAGCCTGCATAAATATTGCATGATCCCAGGGCATTCACCCCTTAACCCCAAGGGTGGTTTGCATGTTAATGACCGGGCCAATTTTTACAATTCTGACCACTGTTCATTTATGAGGTTATTACTCTGGAACGCTTCAACGGATCCCGGTGATTCTGACAGTGTTTTCTCATGACATATTGTACTTCATGTTAGTGGTAAAATTTCCTCAACATTACTTGCATTTAGCTGTGGAAAATTTTTTTCCAACTTTGAATTTTCATGCCCTTAAATCACAGAGATATGTCACACACAAAGTAAGTAACATTTCCCACATGTCTACTTTACATCAGCACAATTTTGGAACCCAAATTTTTTTTGTTGGAGTTATAAGGGTTGACCAGCAATTTCTCATTTTTACAACACCATTTTTTTTTTAGGGACCACATTACATTTGAAGTCACTTTGAGGGATCGATATAATAGAAAATACCCAAGTGTGACATGCAGCGCCCCAGAGTCCTGGTCGTTGCAGTAATGTCGCTCTTCCATCAGGGGGAGTGATATTACGTCTGATGGTATTAAAGGAGTTCACCTGACCAGGTATCAGTCACACACTACACTTCACACTCCAACCACAAGGGGGAGCAAAGGGTTCTATCAGGCCACTCCTCACACTCGGGTAAAACTGGGGGTTGGATAGGAAGTTAGAGAGAAGCTGCCTGGGTGAGACCCAGAGAAGACCTGTTAGGCAGACAGGGAGAGAAGGAGGAACATCTGAGCTGCAGACAGAGGTCCCTGTCGGGTGGGATCCTGACAGAGACATAGCAAGAGATAGAACGTTACGGAGCTGCGCCTGCACCTCATTGTGGCAGCATCCTAACAAAGGACAAGAAGCGAAGTATATTGTGGAGAAGTGAGAAACGAGATCACAGCACAAGGAGTTAATACCAGGAGGAGTCCTGCCTTAAGATCGGCAACATCCTTCTGAGGCGCGTAGCCGGTGGCCGGAACACCGAGGGAGTAATTGGCTCTACGCATTACTTCAAACAATGGCAGGACAGTTAACTCCAAGTTGGCTGCCCAACCTTTAACCTAATGAAGACAACGGAGGCAAATTGTGGGAGAGGGGCGTCACTAGGGTCCCTATAAAATAGCTCCAGGCCTACCCCATCATATGGGTCGTCCTATCCATACCATCTGGGGGACGGGGAGAGAGAGAAACAGAAATATACACGACAGATGTGAGGACTATCCCGTGGTGCTCAGCAGGGAGGTACTACAACACACAGGCGCTAGTAGGAAGGCTACTGATTTCCACCTGCAAAGGGAACTCTGGATGTGCCTTCAGACCGGCCAGACTCAGCCAGCCCTGTGAACGGTACTCTGGACTGTGGACGCTGAAGTCTTCAGTAAAAGGTAAAGAGACTGCAACCTTTGTGTCCTCGTCGTGCCTTACAACACCCACCATTACCACCTTACTCATTAAGGGAAGCCCTGGGGACATACTTCACCTGTGGGAAGGTATAACATCTAGCTGCCATTCCATCACCCCAGCGGACCCCTAGCAGCATCGGTCACCCTGACCGAATACCACAGGTGGCGTCACAAACACTTGACAAACTATACCTTTAATTGGGCGCTCCTTAGCAGGGCCACGGACCGGGTCGGGCCACTGTGACATCCCCAGAACCGAGACAGAGGGACCCGGTACCGAGTACCCCACTGCCCTACACCTGGGGGCGATCCATGACACCATTCTAAAAAACTGCACTCCTCAAGATGCTCAAAACCACATTCAAGAAGTTTATTAACCCTTCAGGTGTTTCACAGGAATATTTGGAATGTTTAAAAAAAAAATAATGAACATTTCACTTTTTCACACAAAATTTACTTCAGATCCAATTTGTTTTATTTTACCAAGGGTAACAGCAGAAATTGGACCCCAAAAGTTGTACAATTTGTCCTGAGTACGCTGATACCCCATGTGTGGGGGTAAACTACTGTTGGGCTCATGGCACAGCTCGGAAGGGAAGGAGCGCCGTTTGGAATGCAGACTTTGATGGCATGGTCTGCAGGCGTCACGTTGCGTTTGCAGAGCCCCTCATGTACCTAAACAGTAGAAACCCCCCACAAGTGACCCCATAATGGAAACTAGACCCCCAAAGGAACTTATCTAGATGTGTTGTGAGAACTTTGAACCCCCAAGTTTTTCACTACAGTTTATAATGCAGAGCCATGAAAATAAAAAATCTTTTTTCCCACAAAAATGAATTTTAGCCCCCAAATTTTTATTTTCCTAAGGGTAACTAGAGAAATTGGACCCCAATAGTTGTTGTCCAAGTTGTCCTGAATATGCTGCTACCCCATATATTGGGATAAACCCCTGTTTGGGCCTACAAGAGAGCTCAGAAGGGAAGGAGCATTGTTTTACTTTTTCAACGCAGAATTGGCTGGAATTGAGATTGGATGCCATGTTGCTTTTGGAGAGCCCCTGATGTGTCTAAACAGAGGAAACCTCCCAATTGTAACTCCAACCCTAACCCGAACACACCCCTAATCCCAACCCTAACCACACCCCTAACCCCAATACACCCTTAACCCCAACACACCCCTAATCCTAATCCCAACTCTAACCACACCCCTAACTCCCAACACACCCCTAACCCTAATCTCAACCATAATCCTAAGCACACCTAACCCTGACATACCCCTAACCCTAATCCCAACCGTAAATGTAATCCCAACCCTAACTTTAGCCCCAACCCTTACTTTAGCCCTAACCCTAATGGGAAAATTAATACATTTTTTTTATTTTATTATTTTTCCCTAACTAAGGTGATGATAAAGGGGGGTTTGATTTACTATTTATAGCGGGTTTTTATATTTGGCAGCTGTCACACACTAAAAGACGCTTTTTATTGCAAAAAATAGTTTTTGCTTCTCCACATTTTGGAAGCTATAATTTTTCCATATTTTGGTCAACAGAGTCACGTGAGGTCTTGTTTTTTGCTGAACAAGTTGATGTTTTTATTGGTACCAATTTTCGGGCACGTGACTTTTTTGATCGCTTTTTATTCCGATTTTTGTGAGGCAGCATGAACAAAAACCAGCAATTCATGAATTTCTTTTTTGGAGGGGTGCCTACCGTTCTGCGTTTGGTAAAATTGATAAAGCAGTTTTATTCTTCGGGTCAGTACGATTACAGCGATATCTCATTTATATTTTTTTTTATGTTTTGGCGCTTTTATACAATAAAAACAATTTTATATAAAAAATAATTTTGCATCACTTTATTCTGAGGGCTATAGCTTTTTATTTGTTTCGCTAATGACGCTGTATGCTGGCTCAATTTTTAGCAGGACAAGATGACGTTTTCAGCAGTACTATGTTTATTTATATCTGTCTTTTTGACCGCGTGTTTTAACACTTTTTGTTCGGCGGGGGGTTTTTTTAAACTTTTTTTTTACTTTGCCCCACGGGGGGACATCACTATATATTATCAGATCGCTGATCTGACACTTTGCTCACAAGCCAACCTCCCTGCAGGACCCGGACGGACCCCCTCGGCCATCTTGGATCCGCAGTGAGGATTACGAAGGAGACCCTTGGACAGCGTGATCACATCGCATTGTTCCGAGGGTCTCAGGGAAGCACGCAGGGAGCCCCATCCCTGCGCGATGCTTCCCTATGCCACGGAACGCTGTGATCATGTTTAATCGCAGTGTTTCGGGGGTTAAAGTGCCAGGAGCGGTCACAGTGCCGGATGTCAGCTGTGATAATCGGCTGACACTCGGCTGTGATCAACCGTGCTCCCCCTGTGAGCGCGGCTGATCGGGTATTACATACTTTCCCGTCCATGGGAATTAAAGGGACTCTGTCACCTTAATTTGGAGGGAACAATCTTCAGCCATAGGGGTGGGGTTTTCGGGTGTTTGATTCACCCTTTCCTTACCCGCTGGCTGCATGCTGGCTGCAATATTGGATTGAAGTTCATTCTCTGTCCTCTGTAGTACATGCCTGCACAAGGCAATCTTGCCTTACGCAGGCGTGTACTATGGAGGACAGTCCCTTTAAGTCCCAGGTCGCATGGACGGGACAGTACGTCCGATGGCAGAAAGGGGTTAAGCAATAAGCCCAAAAATATTCAAAACCAGATAAGGCTCAGCTGCATGTTAAAGAACAGGTACATGTCATCAAATCAAGAAGTTATGAAAAGAAAAAAAACCTCAGAGCTCTGAAACACACTCATTTCCCCTTTCAAGGTTCATCAGGAGTGAATAAAGTATACATAGTATAAAGAGACTACTTAGCTGCTGAAGAAGTTGCTATGACCGGCACAATAGCAGGGTTCAGAGTGCAAGCACATAAGGAAACGATACCCCTTCATAGTGTGCTGCATGATACGGTGCATGTTGATCCATGTTGCTATTGTGCCGGTCTTAGCAATCTCTTCAATCACTATTATTGTGGTATACTGTCCAAACAAACTCTCATTTCAATATCTCTACTCCTATTCCTTTCCCCATCCCACAGGGCTGGATAGGGGTAGGAGGGACAGTCGCCAGTGATCGGGGGCGCCATTGCACAGGTGTAGGGTGCCAACCTCCGCTGGTAGGTAGGAACAGTTCAGTTTAGTGATGGGTACAGGCACCTCCTGGTATCTTTAAAATGGTGGTAGTGGTCCTTGTTATCACCTTACTGCGTTAAGACGTAATTAAAGGTAATTTTTTAAGTACAGTTTTTACAACTTATTCTAGCTGTGATTTCCTCATGGGTTGTGCTCACAGCCCAACACAGTGCAGGAAGATTGGCGTTTGCCACAGAAGACCAGGATTGGCAAATTCGCCACTGGTGCCCTGTGCTCTTCACAGATGAAAGCAGGTTCACACTGAGCACATGTGACAGACGTGACGGAGTGTAGAGCCGCCGTGAAGAGCGATCTGCTGCCTGCAACATCCTTCAGCATGACCGATTTGGCAGTGGGTCAGTAATGGTGTGGGGTGGCATTCCTTTGGAGGGCCACATAGCCCTCCATGTGCTCGCCAGAGGTAGCCTGACTGTCATTAGGTACCGAGATGAGATCCTCAGACCCCTTGTGAGACCATATGCTGGTGCAGTTGGCCCTGGGTTCCTCCTAATGCAGGACAATGTCAGACCTCATGTGGCTGGAGTGTGTCAGCAGTTCCTGCAAGATGAAGGCATTGAAGCTACAGACTGGCCTGCCCGTTCCCCAGACCTGAATCTGATTGAACACATCTGGGACATCATGTCTTGCACGATCCATCAACGTCACGTTGCACAACAGACTGTTCAGGAGTTGGCGGATGCTTTAGTCCAGGTCTGGGAGGACATCCCTCAGGAGACCATCCGCCGCCTCATCAGGAGTATGCCCAGACTTGTAGGGAGGTCATACAGGCACAAGGAGGCAACACACACACACAACTGAACATCATTTCCTTGTCTTGAGGCATTTCCACTGAAGTTGGATCAGCCTGTAATTTGATTTTCCACTTTGATTTTGAGTATCATTCCAAATCCAGACCTCCATGGGATATTCATTTTGATTTACATTGATCATTTTTATGTTTTATTGTTCTCAACACATTCCACTATGTAACGCATAAAAATTTGCATCTGAAATATTTCATTCAGTGATATCTAGGATGTGGTATTTTAGTGTTCCCTTTATTTTTTTGAGCCGTGTATATAGGTTTTATTAGTAGATGTAAAGAAGAAAACTAAATACTGTAAAATAATCACTCATGTGTTTCCCTTATTATCTCCAGTAATTGTATTATTACACAGGATTTTTATGATGTTACATCGGCTCATCTTCTTCTCATTCAGGTCTCTACAATATCGGATCTTCTATGTAAGAGAATTTTCCTGATTTACCCATTAAGGATGGATATGGACAGAGACAAGATGGCGGAGAGGATATTACACCTCACCCTAGAGATCCTCCTCCGGCTTACTGGAGAGGTGAGAGACTCTGATGACATCACATTACATCATTCTTATCTATGGGAATAACAGATGGACAGAACTGGAGAGGTGAGGACTCTGGAAATGTCTGTAGTGAGATTTATTAATGTGTCTCTCCATAACCAGGATTACACAGTAGTGAAGAAGACCTCTAGTGAATGCTGTCAGGACCCTGTGTCTGAGGGATTGGGAAGACCCCTAAGCCCAGTCATGGGGACTCCACCTCACCTGATACATGAGGACATCAATGACCAGAAGATCCTAGAACTCGCCTACAAGATGATTGAGCTGCTGACTGGACAGGTGACACTGCTGGGAATGCTGGGACATTATACAGTAACACTGTGAAGGTTTCTGGGTATAACGGTATCATTGTGTGTGTCAGGTTCCTATAAGGTGTCAGGATGTCGCCATCTATTTCTCCATGGAGGAGTGGGAGTATTTAGCAGGACACAAAGATGTATACAAGGACATCATAATGGAGGTTCCCCAGCCCCTCACATCACGAGGTAATAGACAGGACTAAATACATACGGCCTATAATTATCTGTAGGTAAAGAATGAATTCAGTCCCTGTATGTGCTTCCTCCAGTTCTATCCAGTAGGAGGACAACACCAGAGAGATGTCCCAATCCTCTTCTTCCACAGGACTATAAACCAGAAGATCCCAATGTTCCTCAGGATCATCAGGTAGATGGAGAGAAGGTGTCATGAGATCTCCCCTCTGATGTGTAGACGGCTGTGAAGGTCTTGTGCTCGGTCTTGTTTTATTCACCAGTATTATATGTTTTATACTTGTGTAATGAGAACGGTGCAGATGGCAGGCAGGGCTGCCACCAGGAATTTCGGTGTCCCATACTGGCAAAACTTTCGGGCCCACTTGGGACTCTGCCCAGGCTACACCCCCCCAGCTCCGTCTCCAACTCTCGAACCTTCCACAGTACCACTGCCCACTCATAGAAAAACTCTGCATCTGTATAATGCATCCCATAGTCATATATAGTTGAATAATGCATCCCCTTAGGAATATAATGCACCTCTATAGTACTATAATGCACCCCCATAATAGTATAATGCACCCCCATAATAGTATAATGCACCCCCATAGTAGTATAATGCACCCCCATAGTAGTATAATGCACCCCCATAGTAGTATAATGCACCTCCATAGTAGTATAATGCATCTCATAGTATAATGCCCTCCCATAGTGGTATAATGCACTTCATAGTATAATGCACCTCATAGTATAATGCCCTCCCATAGTGGTATGATGCACTTTGTAGTATAATGCACCCCCATAGTAGTATAATGCAGCGTCATACTGCAGCTTTACAAAAAAAAAAGTTTATCCTGACCTGGCTGAGGTCCAGCGGTGTCCTCCACCTGATACATCTGAGGTGTGTACCATCATATGTGAGTGTCATTATACGCTGGCAACGTGCCCTCTGACATCAGCTGCCAGCTTATGATCTCCCGCAAGGCAACAGATTTTAACTTGCCGTGCGTCTGACGATGCATGACGTGTGGGGTACACTTGACTCACAAGCGCCTGTGATGACTATACCCTATTTCCCACAACTTTTATCTATTCCACCCCCCCAACCTATAATAACATTAAATAAAATACCCAAAAATTACATAACACCAAATCTTGGATTAAATGGCCACAGCAGCCTTTTTTATTAACATACAATTACAAAAATAAAACAACAACCCAAACTCGGAAGGGATGGTCCTCGAAGCCCCAAATTAAGTATTTCCAAAGTTCACCTTTAATATTCCTTTTGGCCTCCAGGCTTAGTCTTACCCCAGCCGCAAAGCACCAGCTCGGAGGCAGCTAATGACTAGCCCGGCCAAAACCAACAAATACCAAGTCCCATAATTATCCGTTCCACCGACTGATTGGCCACATCCACTCATAATCCACTCCGGGGGAGTCCAGGACCAATATAGATCCCCCCCCCCTGCAATCCTCCAACGCCCTTTCCACCAACTCCGAGGACCTCCCTCCCCCGCCACCAACATAAATGTTCTGACACCTCAAACATTTATGTCCCTCCAAACTTTCAGCCCGGTTTCAATGCCCTCTTGAATGGCCAAGCACCACATGTCCGTCCCCACCGCATTCAAGTGAACCCCATCCGACCTCCAATATTCCCCTTTTCCGGATTCCAAATTAACGTGCCGAACAACCACTGCTCTGTTTCGTGACCTGAAACGTGAAATTGCCCTATTCACTTTGATCCTTGCCTTGTTTATTCCTTCAACCGACCTAGCCCCGCGCCACACCTTCCGAGGGACAATGTCAGACCACACAACAATCAACCTTGGGAACGAAGCCCACAACCGCAACATGTCAAATTTTATGTCTTTTATGAGTTCCCGGTAAGGTTTTTTCCCCAAATCATTTCCACCCAAATGCACCACCACCAAATCCAGGGCCCGGTCTAAACGTACAAATCGGTGAAATTCCGGCAAGAATTGACTCCAGACCATCCCGCGCTTCCCGATCCAACGCAACGTCGCAGAATCTCTCTGGAACCCCAGCTGCCGCCCGTCGGGCCGAACCTCTGCCCTCAATGCCGCCCAGAACACAAAAGAATGTCCTAAAATCCAGACCAAACGGGATGTATTGCCTAAAACAAACAACAAAAAATGTAATTAAGAAAAATTCCTTCACAACGCATATAAATCCTAATCCACTAAATCCGGGCGGACGTAAGATCTGAATCTGATTGATTCCCACCGACCAATTCTCTTGACCGCTTCTTCACCTAGACCTCTTCTGGCCGCCTCAGTCGCCGCCCCAATCCTAAACGAGTGTCCACTGTAATTTGTGGACGAAATACCCCCAGCTGCCAAACACCGTTTAAACACTGCGATAAACTGGAATCGCGACAAAAAAGACCCATCTTCGTGTATCAGAAAGGGGTTGGATAAAACGCCCTCGCGTTTAATGAAATTATTTGCGCACAATACTGGATACATAATGGAACGTGGAACCGCAAACAAAGACACTTTGCACCCTCTACCTCAAACATCAGTCTTAGAAGACCGCAGTAAAATCTCTACCCTGTCACCAAACACCTTAACATCTTCCCTCCGTACACCCCCTTTCATTAATTTGGAGGGGCTGACCAACTCCCCGAGGCGAAATGCACCGAAAAAGGCTAATGCAAAAGCTACTCTGAAAAGGTCAATTTCCCATTGCGATAAGCATACCGTCGGCAACTGTGCGCCTAAAACCAAAAGCACCTCATACGAAACCGGACGTCTCGAGTCCTCGACTTTCCAACCCTTTTTCCACCCTTTTAACGCCTGACACACCAAAAACGATTTTGTCACATCCTTGACACCCCTTGCCTTAAAACCAAAAGCTAGCCCTGCTAGCATCTTATTCAATTTAGAAACGGACCAACCCTTTTCTTTTAGGTGTCCAATCAACAAAAGCAATCTGGGTTCATCCTGTAAACACTCCCCTATACAACCGTTCCAATCTTCCCAGACCTTCCATGCATGATCATATTGCTTCCAGGTCCTGACAGATAGAGAGTTCACCAATAAACCATCTAAAGCCCGCCAGGCAGATTCCACAACTCTACCGGACACTCCATGCCCGCTGCTTTCGCTTGAGGCACCAGCTCTCGAAGACGTTCCTCCTGGAGATGAGAGAGCGACAACAACTGGGTTACTCTCCAATGACCTGACTTCGGCTACGATCCACAAGTTATACGATAAACCCAAAAAGACCATATGTTGCAAAATTTTAACCACTAATGGGGAATCCGCTGACAATGAATTTATCACCCTCGCCTCGCTTTCTGACCTACATGGGAAACGTATCTTTTTGTTCATGATAACCTTGCCCCATAACGACAAGGCCACCAAAATGGGAAACAAGTGCGTCAGCACACGATTTGCTGACCACCCGTGTTCCTTCCAAAAAACAGGCCATTCGGCCAACAACCAAGAACCCTGAAAAAACAATCCGAAACCGCATCCGTCGAATACTGCGACAAACAGATCCAAAGCGTCTGCATCTATTACCGGCTCAATCCAAATGGACTTACCATTGTAATCCTCCAAAAATCTCGCCCAAACTGCAAGATCATCTCGTAACTCTTTTTTCTCAATCTAATAAAATGAACGGGAGATTTTACACCTGTTGTTGACAATGATAGCCTCCTGCAATTTGCTCAGCCCATCGTCATGATCCAACAAGCGAAGTTTAACTTGCCTAACAACGACTGTACCTCACGTAATCTCAATTTCTTCGCCTTGTGCTCCCTCAACACTTCTTCACGCAACTCGCCAATTTTTTCCGCTGGTAATCTACAAACCATTTCCAACGAATCAATTTCGATACCTAAGAAACTCAAAACAGTAACTGGGCCCACTGTCTTATCTGCAGCTAATGGGACCCCAAAACTCTTAGCAACCTTTTCCATTGAATGCAATAGTATTGAACAGTCAGCAGTCTGAGCCTCCCCTATGAACAAAAAATCATCCAGGTAATGTATACATGCATTTAAACCTGACACGTCTTTTACCACCCATTCCAAAAAGGTGCTGAAGGTTTCAAAATACGCGCAAGATAGGGAACACCCCATGGGAAGACAACGGTCAACAAAATAACCTCCATTCCAATAGCACCCTAACAAATGCATACTATCAGGATGGACAGGTAGAAGCCTGAACGCCGCTTCAATATCTGTCTTCGCTAACTTGGCTCCCTGACCGCACATCCGAACCCAATGCATAGCTGCATCAAAAGAAGTGTAAACCACCGAGCACAATTCCGGATCAATGCCGTCATTCACGGACAATCCCCTAGGAAAGGACAAATGATGTATCATCCTAAATTTATTGGGTTCTTTCTTTGGGACTATACCTAGTGGCGATACCTTCAAATTCTGTAGGGGAGGACAATCAAACGGACCTGCCATCCTGCCAAGACTGACTTCTTTTTCTAACTTCTCCGTCACAACCTCAGGAAACTAGCCGATTTTAAATTCTTTTTAGAAAAATTTGCTGCCGCATTAACAGATGGGATTCGAAAACCGTCCCTGAAACCGTCTTCCAACAACCTCGCCACCATCCTATCTGGGTATCTATTTAGATAATGCACCATCTCTCCCAGCCGAATTGGTGTCACCCCTTTTTTCAACTCCCTCCGCTCCTCTGTCTGCCTCCCCTGAAACATTTCGATGATCCATGTGTGCCACCGTAGATTGTGCACTCGTGTTTAAACTTGCACTTTGCGCCAAATCTACAAGACCCCTCGTTGAATGCGAAGCACAAACCCTTCTGCATGGCCGTTGGATGTCCTCACTGGCTATAGCCCCCCGCGCTCCCGGGAAAGGACTGAGTGCTATTCCCTGTTCTGGATGGTACCATCACCCGCATCCAAAGTGCTATATCCTTATGGTCCCACCGAATGCTAGGCCTGACTGCCTTCCTCTGACGAAACTGTTCGTCATATCTCAACCACCCTAAACCACCATACACTCGGTAAGCCTCACCTATAGCGTCCATATAGCAAAATAATCCTGAACAATTTTCGGGAGCCTTTTCACCTATTACACTGGCCAAAATGGCAAATGCCTGAAGCCAATTTGTAAAAGTTTGCGGAATCAATCTGTACCTCCTCTTTTCTTCATCCTCTTTCTTTGACTCATCTCATCTCGGCCTGTCTAAGTTAAACCGTTCCAGGGGCAACAAAGAAAAAATTTCCACGTACTCCCCTTTCCATATTTTTTCCCTAATCTCGCTTTTAAGATGAGCGCCTAAAGGGCCTTCGAAACAAACGTAGACCTCACCGCGTGCGGTATCATCTAACCTCACTGTATCATCTTTTTCCGTGTCACCTGCATGGCTAGGCGCCGATACCGTAGCTGAGGAAATGGCCGTATTGGCCCCCCCACCCTCGTTCCTTAAACTTCCCGCCGATACATCCCTAGCCGGCACATTAGAGACCTCCCCAAGCGTGCCCCCTTGCCCAGAGATCCTACCCGTACCACCCAACCAAGCAGTAGATGGGGAGGCAACAACCTGACCACCCCCAGAACCCCACAGGAAAGCTAACTCTCTCAGCCTGTGGAAAAGCATATTTAACCCCCCGCTGACCCCCCCAGGAACCCCATCCTGACTACCACTCCCAGGCAAAGTCAACAAAGGGGGATAATATAAAGAAGTGTCCTCACCAAGCTGCCCGAGCGCTGTGGACCCGGCAGCCGACGATCCAGTAGCCTGATGTAATCTCCCGTCCTCTGTCATCCTTCCGTGGTCTGATGTTCCATGATCCATGTGAAAGCTGTTGATAGACGCTCTCCTTGACGCTCCCAGAGGACCTGCGACAGTCTGTGCCGGGGAGTAGGAGCCTGCATTATCCGGGGACTGCCGCCGCTGATGGTCACTGCTTGTGGAAGGGGGGGTTGATGTCTGCGCAGCACAGACCGGCGGCCCCGGGACACGCGCTACACTCGGCCCTCTGTTGTCCCTCACTGCAGCCGGAACCACGGCGCTGCTAGAGCCGGCTGACAGCCGCCCGCGATGCACCCCCCGCTGAGGCGCCTGTGGAGCAGGCCCCCGTATCGGGCATCTCCTGTCTGCCACTCGCCGAGCCGGCTCACCTGACACAGAGGCTCCGGCCGTTCCTGGTCCCGACACTCTGCGCGTTCCTGATGTTGAGGAGGAGGCCGACGCCTCCCCCTGTTGCGGACCCCGCTGGGTGCCAGGATTCCTCCCAGCTCGCCCTCGGGACCCTGTGATCCCGCGGCACGCGCCACTAGCTGGAGGGTCCCCGGAGGGGCTCCTAATTCGGCGTCGGGCCCGAGGGGGGACGTCAGGGCTTAGGCGTGCCAGCGGCCGGGACCGCCGCAGCCGGCGCCCTCCGATGGGGACCTGGGGAGATCCAGCCGCCACCCCCTGGAGAAGGCTGCTGACGTTTTGCTGCAGCCACGCAGTACCCTGCGTGCTGGCCGCGTCTTGGAGGCTCTGCAGGAGTGCGTCCACCTCCATGTCGGCAGACCGAAGCTTCGTTCTCTCACAAACAGGCAGGTGAGTGAATGCTCCGGTGAAGTGACCGAGGTGTAATAGGCGGTTATCTCTTTTCCCGCCCGACAAGCTCACCGCCCCCACAGCTCCTCCTGTTCTCCCCTGTTTGATCCCTCCCCTTCCCAAATTCAAAAAAAACTCACCACGCAGCCCGTGTTAACCCCATAATGCTTATTAACCCCCCCCTGTGGCGCTGGCTGTTCCCATGTGATCCCGTCATGGCGGCCTCCCTTGATGGCCCAGGGGCCCGTATGGCCTTTCTTGATCAGTTGAGCCTCTGGGGCCCAAAGAGAAGAGGCGACCTGCTGCGGGTCCCCTCTGCTCGCCAGGCCCTATTCGCCAGTAAGGGCTGTAATGCTCTGATGGCGGAACTAATGGCAGGATTAGAGCTGATCATAGACGTGACTATCTTTTCTTTTCATCTGTCTGTGACTTTTACAATATTTGTTTCAGGGTGAAGATCTGACCTATATTAATACTACAGAGACATATATGAGGGGTGATGAGCGGTGTAAAGATGAGATTCCTACATATGACTACCCAGGTAAGTAGTATCCACTAAATGCAGAGAAGTCACAGATTCTTCTTAGTCACCGGCTATGGCTGCTTTATCGGTTGTATAGCCCGGTTGTATCACAATCGTGTGATCACCATTTTGCCTCTAGACCTCAACATTCTCCTCCATCCAAACTTTGACACATCAGCTCTAAACTGTTATAAAAAAAGTATTTGAATGTCTAATATTTCTTCTTGAAACTGATGTGACATCTACCATTGGTCCTTATAATAGTTTAGCTTGAAAGAGCCCCATACTCTAATTACCCCAGAGGTTTCACCACTAGTTACTCATTTATTACTGATGAAGACTGTTGAGTTTGATTATTTCAGTAAATGTGTTATTGTCTTTAGTCACAGTTTTTGACTACAGTAGTTACTGCTCAAATCCTTTGACTTAACCACTTCCTGCAGTCCTTTTTTGTTCCTAATCAGGACCCAATTTTTCGAACCTGATGTGTGTCACTTTGTAGTGATAACTTTGGAATTATTCACAAAGGATAATAGGAAACAAATGGACCTTACAGATTATTTTCCAATTTCTCTTGAATGTGACAGTACCCTATATACAATTGTACACTACTGTCTGGGCACATGGCACGGTTAAGAAGCTATTTAGCTATTTGACTGCAGGTCTTGCAGAAATAGTTTGTGGATACGATGCATTGGGGGCACTGTTCGTGGTCACCTGGCAGCTCAAAAGATGTCCACCATGAAAGGACTTGGCGCTATCTACTCCATTTTACAGATCCCAGGGATTGCCTTGTTCATCATACTTTAACCCTTCTACTTGGGTCTGATCTTAGCCAGACAGAGACCCCTAGGCTTTGACCATGGTGTTACCTTCTGTTATGTGATGTGAGATGTAGCAAGAATAGTCAGGTAACCGGGTCAGTACCAGGAGAGCAGAGAAAATACAAAATCAGAAGACACAAGAGTAGTCAGTAAGCGAGCCGAGGTCACAACAGGAAACAAATAAACAAGCCTGGAGAGGAGCACAGAGGAATTAACCAGAGGAGAAGGCTGTATCTGACAGCGTCCAGCAATATGCTTTGAGCTTTAGGAGGGTGTGGTGCTTTCCAACTGGCTGGAGCAGGGAGCTGGACAACACACATCCATACTGCCAGATTGGATGGCACTACAAATCCCAGGTACCCTAATCTTAGTGGCAGGGCAGAGCCTGCGTCGCCCAGAGCTTCTTTTTTTGATGTCTCCTCTATTAACCAGTGCCTCATGTAGAATGAATAAGGTCATGCCTGGTAACAGAACCAGACATCACAGCAGCAGATCCCAGAGGAGATAGGACATACCATATGCAGAAGCCCTAATATGAGAAAATGGCAGAAAACCAGAGCAGTAGAAATCCCCATAAATTAACTTCATTTTGGAAATTATAACCCTCAGGGGATTAATGTATTGTAGTAGTGACTATGTTGACCCCAGACCCACTTTCCAGAAATTAGTGCGCAGTGGATGTTGGAGAGTGAAAATTGCAAATATGCCATTTTATTACCCAACACACAGTGCCCAGATTGTGCTCCAGGAGACACACGCATTGTAAATTAAGTGGGTTCTTATCACTATAGCAATTTATTATTTATTATCATTATTAATTTTTATAGCGCCATTTATTCCATGGCGCTTTACACGTGCTTTATACATGGATGCTAAATATGGTTTGGGCACACTGCAAGGCTCAGAAGCGAGGGGAAAATTTGACTTTGGGAGAGCGGATATTGCTGGATTGGTGTATTGAAGCCATGGTGCTTTTCAAGAGCCTTTGAGCCACTTGTAATGTACAAACCTGTTTTTCACTGACAGATGATGGAATTGATTTTTTGGGAGATGAGTAGAAGGTTTATTGGTGTAATTTTCCTCAACATAACATTGTTTGGTGACTTTTTACTCTATATTTCGGAGGCAGAATGGACAATCAGTTGAACACAACGCTCTACTGGTTCATCCTATGAGGTTTTCTATTAGACTGTGAGCTGTCATTGTCTTAGTGAATAATTACGTATTCAACATAACTTGTCATGTTGTGGATAGTTTACGTACAAATGTTAAAATATGTAAAATTCAAGGATTTTTTTATGAAAACTAATTGGTTTTATTTTTAACAGATGACTGCACCAGGCAATCAGAGGGGCAGCTGACATCTTCAGTTTTTAAATCAGATAATCTTGAGATCCCACAGGATACAATTGAAGTGAATGCCATTACTCCAGATATACCATCATCCCTTCACAGCAAAGATCTGTCGTCTGATCTTTTGAAACAGGTCCTGTCTTCTGATTCATTACCGACTACTAAGGAAAATCAAAGTCACAAAATAAGCATTAAAAAAACAAATTGGTCCTGAAGTAAAGAAACCATTTTGACTTTTAGAATATGGAAATCATTTTCCCCTCCAAGAATCATTTCTTAAGCATCAAAAAATTCACACAGCAGAGAATAGATTTTCTTGTTCCAAGTGTGGGAGATGTTTTAACCAGAAGTGGAATCTTGTTATACACCAAAGAACTCACACAGGGGAGAAGCCTTTTTCATGTTCAGAATGTGGGAAATGTTTTCAACAGAAATCAGCTTTGGTTACGCACCAAAGAACTCACATAGGGGAGAAGCCTTTTTCATGTTCAGAATGTGGGAAATGTTTTCAACAGAAATCAGCTTTGGTTACGCACCAAAGAACTCACATAGGGGAGAAGCCTTTTTCATGTTCAGAATGTGGGAAATGTTTTAATCGGAAAGTGTATCTTGATAGCCACCAGAGATTACACACAGGAGAGAAGCCTTTTTCCTGTTCAGAATGTGGGAAATGTTTTAACCACAAATCAGATTTGGTTAAGCACCAGAGAACTCACACAGGTGAGAAGCCTTTTTCATGTTCAGAATGTGGGAAATGTTTTAAAGAGAAATCTGCTTTGGGGCGATCCATGACACCATTCTAAACAACTGCACTCCTCAAGATGCTCAAAACCACATTCAAGAAGTTTATTAACCCTTCAGGTGTTTCACAGGAATATTTGGAATGTTTAAAAAAAAAAAAAAATGAACATTTCACTTTTTCACACAAAATTTACTTCAGATACAATTTGTTTTATTTTACCAAGGGTAACAGCAGAAATTGGACCCCAAAAGTTGTACAATTTGTCCTGAGTACGCTGATACCCCATGTGTGGGGGTAAACTACTGTTGGGCGCATGGCAGAGCTCAGAAGGGAAGGAGCGCCGTTTGGAATGCATACTTTGATGGTATGGTCTGCAGGCGTCACGTTGCGTTTGCAGAGCCCCTCATGAACCTAAACAGTAGAAACCCCCCACAAGTGACCCCATATTGGAAACTAGACCCCCAAAGGAACTTATCTAGATGTGTTGTGAGAACTTCGAACCCCCAAGTTTTTCACTACAGTTTATAATGCAGAGCCATGAAAATAAAAAATCTTTTTTCCCACAAAAATGAATTTTAGCCCCCAAATTTTTATTTTCCTAAGGGTAACTAGAGAAATTGGACCCCAATAGTTGTTGTCCAAGTTGTCCTGAATATGCTGCTACCCCATATATTGGGATAAACCCCTGTTTGGGCCTACAAGAGAGCTCGGAAGGGAAGGAGCATTGTTTTACTTTTTCAACGCAGAATTGGCTGGAATTGAGATCGGATGCCATGTTGCTTTTGGAGAGCCCCTGATGTGTCTAAACAGAGGAAACCTCCCAATTGTAACTCCAACCCTAACCCGAACACACCCCTAACCCTAATCCCAACCCTAACCACACCCCTAACCCCAATACACCCTTAACCCCAACACACTCCTAACCCTAATCCCAACTCTAACCACACCCCTAACTCCCAACACACCCCTAACCCTAATCTCAACCATAATCCTAAGCACACCTAACCCTGACACACCCCTAACCCTAATCCCAACCGTAAATGTAATCCCAACCCTAACTTTAGCCCCAACCCTTACTTTAGCCCTAACCCTAATGGGAAAATTAATACATTTTTTTTATTTTATTATTTTTCCCTAACTATAAGGTGATGATAAAGGGGGGTTTGATTTACTATTTATAGCGGGTTTTTATATTTGGCAGCTGTCACACACTAAAAGACGCTTTTTATTGCAAAAAATAGTTTTTGCGTCACCACATTTTGGAAGCTATAATTTTTCCATATTTTGGTCAACAGTCACGTGAGGTCTTGTTTTTTGCTGAACAAGTTGATGTTTTTATTGGTACCAATTTTCGGGCACGTGACTTTTTTGATTGCTTTTTATTCCGATTTTTGTGAGGCAGCATGAACAAAAACCAGCAATTAATGAATTTCTTTTTTGGAGGGGTGCCTACCGTTCTGCGTTTGGTAAAATTGATAAAGCAGTTTTATTCTTCGGGTCAGTACGATTACAGCGATATCTCATTTATATCTTTTTTTATGTTTTGGCGCTTTTATACAATAAAAACAATTTTATATAAAAAATAATTTTTGCATCACTTTATTCTGAGGGCTATAACTTTTTATTTGTTTCGCTAATGACGCTGTATGGTGGCTCGATTTTTGGCAGGACAAGATGACGTTTTCAGCGGTACTATGTTTATTTATATCTGTCTTTTTGACCGCGTGTTTTTCCACTTTTTGTTCGGCGGTATGATAAAGCATCGTGTTTTGCCACGTGTGGTTTTTTTTTTTTTTATTACGGTGTTCACTGAAGGGGTTAACTAGTGGGACAGTTTTATAGGTTGGGTCGTTACAGAAGTGGCGATACTGGTGTACTTTTATTTATTTTTTATTTACATAAAGAAATGTATTTATTGGAACAATATTTTTTTTTCTTTATTTAGGATTTTTTTAAAAAATATTTCTACAGTGTAATTTTTTTTTTTTAAACTTTTTTTTACTTTGCCCCACGAGGGGACATCACTATATATTATCAGATTGCTGATCTGACACTTTGCTCACAAGCCAACCTCCCTGCAGGACCCGGAAGGACCCCCTCGGCCATCTTGGATCCGGGGTCTGCAGTGAGGATTACAAAGGAGACCCTTGGAACAGCGCGATCACATCGCATTGTTCCGAGGGTCTCAGGGAAGCACGCAGGGAGCCCCATCCCTGCGTGATGCTTCCCTATGCCACCGGAACGCTGTGATCATGTTTAATCGCAGTGTTTCGGGGGTTAAAGTGCCAGGAGCGGTCACAGTGCCGGATGTCAGCTGTGATAATCGGCTGACACTCGGCTGTGATTAACCGTGCTCCCCCTGTGAGCGCGGCTGATCGGGTATGACATACTATCCCGTCCATGGGAATTAAAGGGACTCTGTCACCTGAATTTGGAGGGAACAATCTTCAGCCATAGGGGCGGGGTTTTTGGGTGTTTGATTCACCCTTTCCTTACCCGCTGGCTGCATGCTGGCTGCAATATTGGATTGAAGTTCATTCTGTCCTCTGTAGTACATGCCTGCACAAGGCAATCTTGCCTTACGCAGGCGTGTACTATGGAGGACAGTCCCTTTAAGTCCCAGGTCACATGGACGGGACAGTACGTCCGATGGCAGAAAGGGGTTAAGCAATAAGCCCAAAAATATTCAAAACCAGATAAGGCTCAGCTGCATGTTAAAGAACAGGTACATGTCATCAAATCAAGAAGTTATGAAAAAAAAAACAAACCTCAGAGCTCTGAAACACACAAACTACTTAGCTGCTGAAGAAATTGCTATGACCGGCACAATAGCAGGGTTTGGAGTTCAGATACATAAGGAAACGATACCCCTTCATAGTGTGCTGCATGATACGGTGCATGTTCATCCATGTTGCTATTGTGCCGGTCTTAGCAATCTCTTCAATCACTATAATTGTGGTATACTGTCCAAACAAACTCTCATTTCAATATCTCTACTCCTATTCCTTTCCCCATCCCACAGGGCTAAATAGGGGTAGGAGGGACAGTCGCCAGTGATCGGGGGTGCCATTGCACAGGTGTAGGGTGCCAACCTCCGCTGGTAGGTAGGAACAGTTCAGTTTAGTGATGGGTACAGGCACCTCCTGGTATCTTTAACCCCTTCACCCCCGGAGCTTTTTCCGTTTTTCCGTTTTCGTTTTTCGCTCCCCTCCTTCCCAGAGCCATAACTTTTTTATTTTTTCGTCAATTTGGCCATGTGAGGGCTTATTTTTTGCGGGACGAGTTGTACTTTTGAACGACATCATTGGTTTTAGCATGACGTGTACTAGAAAACGGGAAAAAAATTTCAAGTGCAGTGAAATTGCAAAAAAAGTGCAATCCCACACTTGTTTTTTGCTTGCCTATTTTGCTAGGTTCACTAAATGCTAAAACTGACCTGCCATTATGATTCTCCAGGTCACTACGAGTTCATAGACACCTAACATGACTAGGTTATTTTTCACCTAAGTGGTGAAAAAAAATTCCAAACTTTGCAAAAAACAAAACAAAACAAAATTGCGCCATTTTCCGATACTCGTAGCGTCTCCATTTTTCGTGATCTGGGGTCGGTTGAGGGCTTATTTTTTGCGTGCCGAGCTGGCGTTTTTAATGATCGCATTTCGGTGTAGATACGTTCTTTTGATCGCCCGTTATTGCATTTTAATGCAATGTCGTGGCGACCAAAAAAACGTAAATCTGGCGTTTCTAAGTTTTTTTCTCATTACGCCATTTAGCGATCAGGTTAATGTTTTTTTTATTGATAGATCGGGCGATTCTGAATGCGGCGATACCAAATATGTGTAGGTTGGGTTTTTTTTTTATTGATTTATTTTGATTGGGGCGAAAGGGGGGTGATTTAAACTTTTATATTTTTTTTATTTTTTTCACATTTTTAAAAACTTTTTTTTTTTACTTTTGCCATGCTTCTATAGCCTCCATGGGAGGCTAGAAGCAGGCACAGCCCGATCGGCTCTGCTACATAACAGCGATCATCAGATCGCTGTTATGTAGCAGAAATGCAGGTGTGCTGTGAGCGCCGACCACAGGGTGGCTCTCACAGCTACCGGCAATCAGTAACCATAGAGGTCTCAAGGACCTCTATGGTTACAATGGAGGAGCATCGCCGACCCCCGATCATGTGATGTGACGGGGGTCGGCGATGCGCTCATATCCGGCCGCACGGCCGGATGCGGTAGTTAAATGCTGCTGTCTGCGTTTGACAGCGGCATTTAACTAGTTAATAGCGGCGGGTGATCGCGATTTCACCCGCCGCTATTGCGCGCACATGTCAGCTGTAAAAAACAGCTGACATGTCGCGACTTTGATGTGCGCTCACCGCCGGAGCGCACATCAAAGCGGGGGTCCCGACATGTGACGTACTATTCCGTCACATGTCGGGAAGGGGTTAAAATGGTGGTAGTGGTTCTTGTTATCACCTTACTGCGTTAAGACGTAATTAAAGGTAACTTTTTAAGTACAGTTTTTACACGGTGAATTTCTTTGTTCAATTTTTCTGTACTGGAACAATCTTATTCTAGCTGTGATTTCCTCATGGGTTGTGCTCACAGCCCAACACAGTGCAGGAAGATTGGCGTTTGCCACAGAAGACCAGGATTGGCACATTCGCCACTGGTGCCCTGTGCTCTTCACAGATGAAAGCAGGTTCACACTGAGCACATGTGACAGACGTGAAGGAGTGTAGAGCCGCCGTGGAGAGCGATCTGCTGCCTGCAACAACCTTCAGCATGACCGGTTTGGCAGTGGGTCAGTAATGGTGTGGGGTGGCATTCCTTTGGAGGGCCACATAGCCCTCCATGTGCTTGCCAGAGGTAGCCTGACTGTCATTAGGTACCGAGATGAGATCCTCAGACCCCTTGTGAGACCATATGCTGGTGCAGTTGGGCCTGGGTTCGTCCTAATGCAGGACATTGCCAGACCTCATGTGGCTGGAGTGTGTCAGCAGTTCCTGCAAGATGAAGGCATTGAAGCTACGGACTGGCCTGCCCGTTCCCCAGACCTGAATCTGATTGAACACATCTGGGACATCATGTCTTGCACGATCCATCAACGTCACGTTGCACAACAGACTGTTCAGGAGTTGGCGGATGCTTTAGTCCACGTCTGGGAGGAGATCCCTCAGGAGACCATTCGCCGCCTCATCAGAAGTATGCCCAGGCTTGTAGGGAGGTCATACAGGCACATAGAGGCAACACACACACAACTGAACATCATTTCCTTGTCTTGAGGCATTTCCACTGAAGTTGGATCAGCCTGTAATTTGACTTTCCACTTTGATTTTGAGTATCATTCCAAATCCAGACCTCCATGGAATATTCATTTTGATTTACATTGATAATTTTTATGTTTTATTGTTCTCAACACATTCCACTATGTAACGCATAAAAATTTGCAACTGAAATATTTCATTCATTGATATCTAGGATGTGGTATTTTAGTGTTCCCTTTATTTTTTTGAGCCGTGTATATAGGTTTTATTAGTAGATGTAAAGAAAACTAAATACTGTAAAATAATCACTCATGTGTTTCCCTTATTATCTCCAGTAATTGTATTATTACACAGGATTCTATGATGTTACATCGGCTTATCTTCTGAATTAGGTCTCTACAATATCGGATCCTCTCAGCGAAGATCTTCTATATAAGAGAATTTTCCTGATTTACCCATTAAGGATGGATATGGACAGATACAAGATGGTGGAGAGAATATTACACCTCACCCTAGAGATCCTCTTCCGGCTTACTGGAGAGGTGAGAGACTCTGATGACATCACATTACATCATTCTTATCTATGGGAATAACAGATGGGCAGAACTGGAGAGGTGAGGACTCTGGAAATGTCTGTAGTGAGATTTATGAATTTGTCTCTCCATAACCAGGATTACACAGTAGTGAAGAAGACCTCTAGTGAACGCTGTCAGGACCCTGTGTCTGAGGGATTGGGAAGACCCCTAAGCCCAGTCACGGGGACTCCACCTCACCTGATACATGAGGACATCATTGACCAGAAGATCCTAGAACTCACCTACAAGATGATTGAGCTGCTGACTGGACAGGTGACACTGCTGGGAATGCTGGGACATTATACAGTAACACTGTGAAGGTTTCAGGGGATAACGGTATCATTGTGTGTGTCAGGTTCCTATAAGGTGTCAGGATGTCGCCGTCTATTTCTCCATGGAGGAGTGGGAGTATTTAGCAGGACACAAAGATGTATACAAGGACATCATAATGGAGGTTCCCCAGCCCCTCACATCACCAGGTAATAGACAGGACTAAATACATACGGCCTATAATTATCTGTAGGTAAAGAATGAATTCAGTCCCTGTATGTGCTTCCTCCAGTTCTATCCAGTAGGAGGACAACACCAGAGAGATGTCCCAATCCTCTTCTTCCACAGGACTATAAACAAGAAGATCCCAATGTTCCTCAGGATCATCAGGTAGATGGAGAGAAGGTGTCATGAGATCTCCCCTCTGATGTGTAGACGGCTGTGAAGGTCTTGTGCTCGGTCTTGTTTTATTCACCAGTATTATATATTTTATACTTGTGTAATGAGAACGGTGCAGATGGCAGGCAGGGCTGCCACCAGGAATTTCGGTGTCCCATACTGGCAAAACTTTCGGGCCCACTTGGGACTCTGCCCAGGCTACACCACCCCCCCAGCTCCGTCTCCAACTCTCGAACCTTCCACAGTACCACTGCCCACTCATAGAAAAACTCTGCATCTGTATAATGCATCCCATAGTTATATATAGTTGAATAATGCATCCCCTTAGGAATATAATGCACCTCTATAGTACTATAATGCACCCCCATAATAGTATAATGCACCCCCATAGTAGTATAATGCATCTCATAGTATAATGCCCTCCCATAGTGGTATAATGCACTTCATAGTATAATGCACCTCATAGTATAATGCACCCCCATAGTGGTATGATGCACTTCATAGTATAATGCACCCCCATAGTAGTATAATGCACCTCCATAGTAGTATAATGCATTTCATAGTATAATGCCCTCCCATAGTGGTATAATGCACTTCATAGTATAATGCACCTCATAGTATAATGCCCTCCCATAGTGGTATGATGCACTTCATAGTATAATGCACCCCCATAGTAGTATAATGCACCCCCATAGTAGTATAATGCAGCGTCATACTGCAGCTTTACAAAAAAAAAAGTTTATCCTGACCTGGCTGAGGTCCAGCGGTGTCCTCCACCTGATACATCTGAGGTGTGTACCATCATATGTGAGTGTCATTATACGTCGGCAACGTGCCCTCTGACATCAGCTGCCAGCTTATGATCTCCCGCAAAGCAACAGATTTTAACTTGCCGTGCGTCTGACGATGCATGATCAGTTGAGCCTCTGGGGCCCAAAGAGAAGAGGTGACCTGCTGCGGGTCCCCTCTGCTCGCCAGGCCCTATTCGCCAGTAAGGGCTGTAATGCTCTGATGGCGGAACTAATGGCAGGATTAGAGCTGATCATAGATGTGACTATCTTTTCTTTTCATCTGTCTGTGACTTTTACAATATTTGTTTCAGGGTGAAGATCTGACCTATATTAATACTACAGAGACATATATGAGGGGTGATGAGCGGTGTAAAGAGGAGATTCCTACATATGACTACCCAGGTGAGTAGTATCCACTAAATGCAGAGAAGTCACAGATTCTTCTTAGTCACCAGCTATGGCTGCTTTATCGGTTGTATAGCCCGGTTGTATCACCATCGTGTGATCACCATTTTGCCTCTAGACCTCAACATTCTCCTCCATCCAAACTTTGACACATCAGCTCTAAACTGTTATAAAAAAAAGTATTTGAATGTCTAATATTTCTTCTTGAAACTGATGTGACATCTACCATTGGTCCTTATAATAGTTTAGCTTGAAAGAGCCCCATACTCTAATTACCCCAGAGGTTTCACCACTAGTTACTCATTTATTACTGATGAAGACTGTTGAGTTTGATTATTTCAGTAAATGTGTTATTGTCTTTAGTCACAGTTTTTGACTACAGTAGTTACTGCTCAAATCCTCTGACTTAACCACTTCCTGCAGTCCTTTTTTGTTCCTAATCAGGACCCAATTTTTCGAACCTGATGTGTCACTTTGAAGTGATAACTTTGGAATTCTTCAAAAAGGATAATAGGAAACAAATGGACCTTACAAATTATTTTCCAATTTCTCTTGAATGTGACAGTACCCTATATACAATTGTACACTACTATCTGGGCACATAGCAGGGTTAAGAAGCTATTTAGCTATTTGACTGCAGATCTTGCAGAAATAGTTTGCGGATACAATGCATTGGGGGCACTGTTCGTGGTCACCTGGAAGCTCAAAAGATGTCCACCATGAAAGGACTTGGCGCTATCTACTCCATTTTACAGATCCCAGGGATTGCCTTGTTCATCATACTTTAACCCTTCTACTTGGGTCTGATCTTAGCCAGACAGAGACCCCTAGGCTTTGGCCATGGTGTTACCTTATGTTATGTGATGTGAGATGTAGCAAGAATAGTCAGGTAACCGGGTCAGTACCAGGAGAGCAGAGAAAATACAAAATCAGAAGACACAAGAGTAGTCAGTAAGCGAGCCGAGGTCACAACAGGAAACAAATAAACAAGCCTGGAGAGGAGCACAGAGGAATTAACCAGAGGAGAAGGCTGTATCTGACAGCTTCCAGCAATATGCTTCGAGCTTTAGGAGGGTGTGGTGCTTTCCAACTGGCTGGAGCAGGGAGCTGGACAACACACATCCGTACTGCCAGATTGGATGGCACTACAAATCCCAGGTACCCTAATCTTTGTGGCAGGGCAGAGCCTGCGTCGCCCAGAGCTTCTGGTTTTGATGTCTCCTCTTTTTACCAGTGCCTCCTGTAGAAAGAATAAGGTCATGCCTGGTAACAGAACCAGACATCACAGCAGCAGATCCCAGAGGAGATAGGACATACCATATGCAGAAGCCCTAATATGAGAAAATGGCAGAAAACCAGAGCAGTAGAAATCCCCATAAATTGACTTCATTTTGGAAATTCTAACCCTCAGGGGATTAATGTATTGTAGTAGTGACTATGTTGACCCCAGAGCCACTTTCCAGAAATTAGCACGCAGTGGATGTTGGAGATTGAAAATTGCAAATATGCCATTTTATTACCCCACACACAGTGCCCAGATTGTGCTCCAGGAGACACACACATTGTAAATTAAGTGGATTCTTATCATTATAGCAATTTATTATCATTATTAATTTTTATAGTGCCATTTATTCCATGGCGCTTTACACGTGCTTTATACATGGATGCTAAATATGGTTTGGGCACACTGCAAGGCTCAGAAGCGAGGGGAAAATTTGACTTTGGGAGAGCGGATATTGCTGGATTGGTGTATTGAAGCCATGGTGCTTTTCAAGAGCCTTTGAGCCACTTGTAATGTAGAAACCTGTTTTTCACTGACAGATGATGGACCTGAGTATGGAATTGTTTTTTTGGGAGATGAGTAGAAGGTTTATTGGTGTAATTTTCCTCAACATAACATTGTTTGGTGACTTTTTACTCTATATTTCGGAGGCAGAATGGACAATCAGTTGAACACAACGCTCTACTGGTTCATCCTATGAGGTTTTCTATTAGACTGTGAGCTGTCATTGTCTTAGTGAATAATTACGTATTCAACATAACTTGTCATGTTGTGGATAGTTTACGTACAAATGTTAAAATATGTAAAATTCAAGGATTTTTTTAATGAAAACTAATTGGTTTTATTTTTAACAGATGACTGCACCAGGCAATCAGAGGGGCAGCTGACATCTTCAGTTTTTAAATCAGATAATCTTGAGATCCCACAGGATACAATTGAAGTGAATGCCATTACTCCAGATATACCATCATCCCTTCACAGCAAAGATCTGTCGTCTGATCTTTTGAAACAGGTCCTGTCTTCTGATTCATTACCGACTACTAAGGAAAATCAAAGTCACAAAATAAGCATTAAAAAACAAATTGGTCCTGAAGTAAAGAAACCATTTTCACTTTTAGAATATGGAAATCATTTTCCCCTCCAAGAATCTTTTCTTAAGCATCAAAAAATTCACACAGCAGAGAATAGATTTTCTTGTTCCAAGTGTGGGAGATGTTTTAACCAGAAGTGGAATCTTGTTATACACCAAAGAACTCACACAGGGGAGAAGCCTTTTTCATGTTTAGAATGTGGGAAATGTTTTAATTGGAAAGTGCATCTTGATAGCCACCAGAGATTACACACAGGAGAGAATCCTTTTTCCTGTTCAGTATGTGGGAAATGTTTTAACCACAAATCAAATTTGGTTACGCACCAGAGAACTCACACGGGTGAGAAGCCTTTTTCCTGTTCAGAGTGTGGGAAATGTTTTAACCACAAATCAGATTTGGTTAAGCACCAGAGAACTCACACAGGTGAGAAGCCTTTTTCATGTTCAGAATGTGGGAAATGTTTTAACCACAAATCAGATTTGGTTAAGCACCAAATAACTCACACAGGGGAGAAGCCTTTTTCATGTTCAGAATGTGGGAAGTGTTTTAATCGGAAAGTGAATCTTGATAGCCACCAGAGATTACACACAGGAGTGAAGCCTTTTTCCTGTTCAGAATGTGGGAAATGTTTTCAACAGAAATCAGCTTTGGTTACACACCAGAGAACTCACACAGGTGAGAAGCCTTTTTCCTGTTCAGAATGTGGGAAATGTTTTCAACAGAAATCAGCTTTGGTTACACACCAGAGAACTCACACAGGTGAGAAGCCTTTTTCCTGTTCAGAATGTGGGAAATGTTTTAATCGGAAAGTGAATCTTGATAGCCACCAGAGATTACACACAGGAGAGAAGCCTTTTTCCTGTTCAGAATGTGGGAAATGTTTTCAACAGAAATCCGCTTTGGTTACACACCAGAGAACTCACACAGGTGAGAAGCCTTTTTCCTGTTCAGAATGTGGGAAATGTTTTCAACAGAAAGTGAATCTTGATAGCCACCAGAGATTACACACAGGAGAGAAGCCTTTTTCCTGTTCAGAGTGTGGGAAATGTTTTAACCACAAATCAGATTTGGTTAAGCACCAGAGAACTCACACAGGTGAGAAGCCTTTTTCATGTTCAGAATGTGGGAAATGTTTTAACCACAAATCATCTTTGGTTGCACACAAGAAAACCCACACAGGAGTGAAGCCTTTTTCCTGTTCAGAATGTGGGAAATGTTTTCAACAGAAATCCGCTTTGGTTAAGCACCACAGAACTCACACAGGTGAGAAGCCTTTTTCATGTTCAGAATGTGGGAAATGTTTTAAAGAGAAATCTGCTTTGGTTTCGCACCAGAGAACTCACACAGGAGTGAAGCCTTTTTCCTGTTTAGAATGTGGGAAATGTTTTAACTACAAATCAGATTTGGTTACGCACCAGAGAACTCACTCAGGAGTGAAGCCTTTTTCCTGTTTAGAATGTGGGAAATGTTTTAAACACAAATCAGATTTGGTTAAGCACCACAGAACTCACACAGGTGAGAAGCCTTTTTCATGTTCAGAATGTGGGAAATGTTTTAATCAGAAATCATCTTTGGTTGCACACAAGAAAACCCACACAGGAGAGAAGCCTTTTTCCTGTTCAGAATGTGGGAAATGTTTTAAGCACAAATCAAATTTGGTTACGCACCAGAGAACTCACTCAGGAGTGAAGCCTTTTTCCTGTTTAGAATGTGGGAAATGTTTTAAACACAAATCAGATTTGGTTAAGCACCAGAGAACTCACACAGGTGAGAAGCCTTTTTCATGTTCAGAATGTGGGAAATGTTTTAATCGGAAATTGAATCTTGATAGCCACCAGAGATTACACACAGGAGTGAAGCCTTTTTCCTGTTCAGAATGTGGGAAATGTTTTCAACAGAAATCAGCTTTGGTTAAGCACCACAGAACTCACACAGGTGAGAAGCCTTTTTCCTGTTTAGAATGTGGGAAATGTTTTAAACACAAATCAAATTTGGTTAAGCACCAAAGAATTCACACAGGGGAGAAGCCTTTTTCCTGTTCCTAATGTGGGAAATGTTTTACATTGAATTCATCTCTTTAAGCCCTTCATGACCTTGGGATTTTCCGGTTTTCCGTGTTTGTTTTTCGCTCCCCTCCTTCCCAGAGCTATAACTTTTTTATTTTTCCGTCAATATGGCCATGTCAGGGCTTATTTTTTGCGAAACAAGTTGTACTTTTGAACAACATCATTGGTTTTAGCATGTCGTGTACTAGAAAACGGGAAAAAAATTCCAAGTGCGGTGAAATTGTAAAAAAAGTGCAGTCCCACACTTTTTTTTGTTTGGCTTTTTTGCTATGTTCACTAAATGCTAAAACTGACCTGCCATTATGATTCTCCAGGTCATTACGAGTTCATAGACACCTAACATGACTAGGTTATTTTTTATCTATGTGGTGAAAAAAAATTCCAAACTTTGCTAGAAAAAAGAAAAAAATTGGCCATTTTCCGATACCTGTAACGTCTCCACTGTTCATGATCTGGGGTCGGGTGAGGGCTAATGTTTTGTGTGCCGAGCTGGCGTTTTTAATGATACCATTTCGGTGCAGATACGTTCTTTTGATCGCCCGTTATTGCATTTTAATGCAATGTCGCGGCAACCAAAAAACTGTAATTCTGGCGTTTTCGAATTTTTTTCTCGCTACCCTGTTTAGCGATCAGCGTAATGCTTTTTTGTGTTGATAGATCGGGCGATTCTGAACGTGGCGATGCCAAATATGTGTAGGTTTGATTAATTTTTTATTGATTTATTTGAATGGGGCGAAAGGGAGGTGATTTAAACTTTTTTATTTATTTTTTTTACTTTTTTTTTTTTTTTTTCTTTACTTTTGCCATGCTTCAATAGCCTCCATAGGAGGCTAGAAGCTGGCACCTCGCGATCGTCTCTGCTACATAGCAGTGATCATCAGATCGCTGCTATGCAGCAGAAATGCAGGTGTGCTATGACACAGCTACCGGTGATCAGTAACTATAGAGGTCTCAAGGACCTCTATGGTTACTATTCAGAAGCATCGCTGACCCCCGATCATGTGACGGGGGTCAGCGATGCGCTCATTTCCGGCCGGAAGCGCCGGTTAAATGCCGCTGTCTGCGTTTGACAGTGGCATTTAACTAGTTAATAGCGGCGGGTGAATTGCGATTTCACCCTCCGCTATTGCGGGCACATGTCAGCTGTTCAAAACAGCTGACATGTCCCGGCTTTGATGCGGGCTCACCGCTGGAGCCCTGCATCAAAGCTCGGTATCTGACCTCAGACGTACTGTCCCGTCCGAGGTCAGAAAGAGGTTAATAAACATCAGAGAAGTTGCACAGGGGAGAAGCCTTTTTCATGTTCAGAATGTTGGAAATATTTAACCAAAAATTGTAACTTCTTAAACAGTTGTCTTACTACTAGGACAACACCTTGTCATTCCTTATGTTTGGCCTCGTTTAAAACAAAAATACTCATACACAGCTCCTTTGACAGCTCCAATTCTGCGGTGTCAGGATTCATGTGAGGTTGTTAGGCTAGGTTCACATTGCATTAGTGCAGTCTTTTCAGCGCATACGCTAACGGACTGCGCTAACGCAAGTGCTGACTTTGGCACAGCGCTAGCGCAGATGGAGCATATGCTAGCTCCATCTGCGCTAGCAGTGACGGACCCGTAAACGCTGCAGCCCGCGTCTCGGGTCCGTCACTCAATGACGGCACATCGCTAGCGCACGCCCATTGTGGACGTGCGCTAGCGATGCATCTACCCATAGGAAGTAATGGCGGCGTTAACAGACTACGTTACACCGCGTTATGCCACGGTGTACTGTAGTCCGTTTAACGGATCACACTAACGCAGTGTGAACATAGCCTTACAGTACACAAGCCCTGCGCCCAATCGGTGCCATCTTCACTGTCCCCGCCTTCGGAAGTATTGAACATAAACAGGAAACCAGAGCTGCGACTGCTCTCTACTTCCTCCTTTTGTTTGATTTGAAGTTGGGGACAGTGACATCAGCGCTGATTGGCCGCAGGGCTCACATGACCTGACAAACTCACATGAGCTTCATGAATGCAAGTGCTGACACTGCTGGAGCTGCATCGGCATGGAAGGTTTGAATAATTATTTTTATTTTAACAGGATCAAACATAAGGCTTGAGAAGTGATTGTCCAAGTAGAGAACAACCCTTTTAAACAAAAAAGTCCCACACAGCGAGAAGTCAGTATCATACCTAGAGTGTAAAGAATGAATTACTTGAAAATTGTATTTTCTTGACTGTCAAAAATAGCTCTGACATGGAGAAAATATATACAATGGGGAAAATAACTATTGGATAATATACAGATTTTTGCAAGTTTTTCCAGCTACAAGGAATGAAGTCTGTAATTTTTTTATTTTGTAGGTACACTTCAACTGTAAGAGACAGAATCTAAAAATAAAAGCCAGGAAATAACATTGTATGATTTTTGCATAATTAACCCCTTCCTGACCTGACGCCACGTAGGCGTCATGAAAGTCAGTGCCAATCCGACCTGTGATGCCTATGTGGCGTAATGGAGGGATCGCGTCCCTGCAAATCGGGTGAAAGGGTTAACTCCAATTTCACCCGATCTGCAGGGACAGGGGGGTGGTACTTCAAAATCTAACACAAATTCGCAACGTGGCCACATAGCCTTAGGGTTGGAATTAGTTAGGGTTGGAATTAGTTAGGGTTGGAATTAGGGCTAGGGTTGGAAATAGGGTTAAGATAAGGCTTGTAGTTAGGGTGATGGTTAGGCTTAGGGGTGTGTTGGGGTTAGGGTTGCGGTTAGGGTTGGGATTAGGGTTAGGGGTGTGTTGGGGTTAGGGTTGTGATTAGGGTTATGGCTAGAGTTGGGATTAGGGTTAGGGGTGTGTTGGAGTTAGAATTGAGGGGTTTCCACTGTTTAGGCACATCAGGGGTCTCCAAACGCAACATGGCGCCACCATTGATTCCAGCCAATCTTGCGTTCAAAAAGTCAAATGGTACTTCCTCCCTTCCGAGCCCCGACGTGTGCCCAAACAGTGGTTTACCCCCACATATGGGGTATCAGCGTACTCAAGACAAACTGGGCAACAAATATTGGGGTCCAATTTCTGCTGTTACCCTTGTGAAAATAAAAAATTGCTTGCTAAAACATAATTTTTAGGAAAGAAAAATGATTTTTTATTTTCACAGCTCTGCATTGTAAACTTCTGTGAAGCACTTGGGGGTTCAAAGTGCTCACCACATACCTAGATAAGTTCCTTGGGGATCTAGTTTCCAAAATGGGGTCACTTGTGGGGGGGTTTCTACTGTTTAGGCACATCAAGGGCTCTTCAAACGCAACTTGACGCCCGCAGACCATTCCATCAAAGTCTGCATTTCAAAACGTCACTACTTCCCTTCCGAGCCCCGACGTGTGCCCAAACAGTGGTTTACCCCCACATATCGGGTACCATCATACTCAAAACAAACTGGGCAACAACTATTGTGGTCCAATTTCTCCTGCTAATCTTGTGAAAATAAAAAATTGCAAGCTAAAAATTTTTGAGGAAAGAAAAATGATTTTTTATTTTCACGGCTCTGCGTTATAAACTTCTGTGAAGCACTTGGGGGTTTAAAGTGGTCACCGCACTTCTAGATTAGTTCCATGGGAGGTTTAGTTTCCAAAATGGGGTCACCTGTGGGGGAGCTCCAATGTTTAGGCACACAGGGGCTCTCGAAACGCGACATGGTGTTCGCTAACGATTGGAGCTAATTTTTCATTGAAAAAGTCAAATGGTGCTCCTTCCCTTCCAAGTCCTACTGTGTGCCCAAACAGTGGTTTGTGACCACATATGAGGTATCGGTGTACTCAGGACAAATTGTACAATAACGTTTGGAGTCCAGTTTCTCTTTTTACCCTTGGGAAAATAAAAAAATTGTTGCTAAAATATTATTTTTGTGACTAAAAAGTTAAATGTTCATTTTTTCCTTCCATGTTGCTTCTGCTGCTGTGAAGCACCTGAACTGTCAATAAACTTCTTGAATGTGGTTTTGAGCACCTTGAGTGGTGCAGTTTTTAGAATGGTGTCACTTTTGGGTATTTTCAGCCATATAGACCTCTCAAACTGACTTCAAATGTGAGGAGGTCCCTAAAAAAATGGTTTTGTAAATTTCGTTGTACAAATGAGAAATCGCTGGTCAAATTTTAACCCTTATAATTTCCTAGCAAAAAACAATTTTGTTTCCAAAATTGTGCTGATGTAAAGTAGACATGTGAGTAATGTTGTTTATTGACTATTTTGTGTCACATAACTCTCATTTAACAGAATAAAAATTCAAAATTTGAAAATTGTGAAATTTTCAAAATTTTAGCCAAATTTCCATTTTTTTCACAAACGCAAAAATTATCAACCTAAATTTACCACTAACATGAAGCCCAATATGTCATGAAAAAAAAATCTCAGAACCGCTAGGATCCGTTGAAGCGTTCCTGAGTTATTACCTCATAAAGGGACACTGGTCAGAATTGCAAAAAACTGCCTGGTCATTAAGGTCAAAATAGGCTGGGTCATGAAGGGGTTAAATTGCATTTTATTGCAATAAATACCGTATTTTTCGGACTATAAGACGCACCGGACCATAAGACTCACCTAGGTTTTAAAGGAGGAAATTAGGGAAATAAAAACTGAAGCAAAAAATGTGGTAAATTTTGTGCTTAATATCTCCTATCCTGGTATATGGTCCCCTCATCCACATCCTGATATACATTGTCACGATAATCTGAATATGCCATGTTTGAGTCTGCCTAGCTTTACAAGACACACGCTGCGGGTTATGCTGACCCCCCTCTCTTTTCTCTGCTGGTTGCCTGTGTGTGTGAAGAATTTTTATTGCCCCCGGCAAATAGCAGTTTCTGCGAAGGCTGCTCACTCCTCCCTCCTCCCATCTAGTACTAGTTGGAACTGGTGTAAGACATGAGTTTCTTTGTTCTATTAAAGTTACATATCGCGGCACTGATTTGGGCTGGAACTATACAAATTACATAGGTCTACCGATGGACATCCGGACTATCGGCCACTTAAAGCGCAAGCAGCTAGGCTCAATGAGTGCAAAGTGTGGATTTCTCCTTAAGCAGTTCATGTAATGGCTCCTTATTTACACTTAACAGAACGCCCCTGAAGTGGGAAACATCATGAGCATCGTGTCATACTTATGTGAGGTTCACACAGCAAATTATGTATAAAAAATAGTTTTCATATTGTAAGAAAAGGGGAGGTTTCAGCCCCTAAGTATGTCACCACAGGGGGGAGTGCCTGGGCTTTAGGCAGGGAATATCTGTGTAAAGCAGGATTCTGGCAGTGTCTTTTGCTGGGGATTCAGCTACAACAGGCTGTGCAATCTGACGTGAGAATAAGTGGGGAAGGTCCCCTCCCCCTGCCAGTATATGGCATACCATTGAATGATATAAAAGAATTGTATGTCAATTTTCACTGTTAATCACTTTTTATTTGTAATTGTGATATACACATGATTCGTCTTCTTTATAATATCTTTTTAATATTTTTGTAAATACTGCCTATCTTTTATGGAGTAAAATATATAATTTTACTAGCTTGTCTCTTCATGCTCTATACGACTGTGTGTCCTCTGAGGTGAATAACGCTACTGATTTAGGTTGGCTCCAGACCCGTTAACCTTTGGTGAAAATCGGAGCTAGTTGCAGCGACCTAGTTCTGTGCAATTGGGCGTCTTTGCAGTGACCAGCGGCATTGATAATTATTGTTCCAGCCTGAGTGGGAGTAGTTATATCGTCCTCGCTGCAGTGTGCCCAATAGCCAGTACATAGCAGGCAGCCTTTCTGGCGACTAATTACCCTGGGTGCAGTACCTGATCTGACCTGAAGATAAAGGGGGCGCCCGAGAGCTGCAAGTTCCAAACCGGAACTGGGAAGTGGGATGTAGCTAAATCCCCTTCGGAAGGAACCAGGGGAAATCAAACAACCCCCTTGTTATCAAGGTATCCGGGATGCCTGACATATTGTTGGGATCCGTGACATATTGTTGGCAGCACGGTGGGAACCGTGACACACATGGTCCCCTCATCCCTACTCTGGTATGCATGGCCCTCTCGTCCCTATCTTGGTATGCATGGATCTCTCATCCCTATCCTGGCAGGAATGATCATCCTCATTTCTATCCTGGTATGCAGGGCCCCAATCTCATCCTAGTATGCATGGCCTAATCCCTATCCTGGTATTCAGGGTTCTATCTTGTCCTAGTATTCATGGCCCCAATTCCTATCCTGTTATGCAGAGCCCCCATCTCATCCTATTATGTGTGGCCCCACCCCTATTCTGGTATGCAGGTCCCCCATCTCATCCTAGTATGCATGTCCCCAACCTTATTCTGGTATGCATGGTCCCAGTCTATCCTTAATGCAGCAGCCAGGGTTGTCCATCTAGCTAATCGGTATTCAGGCGTGTCCGCTCCGCCAGTCATTACACTGGCTGCCCATACATTATAGAATCCAACTCAAAGTACTTGTTCTGACCCACAAAAGCTCTACACAGTGCAGCACCCCCTTACATCTCCTCCCTCATTTTGGTCTATCGGCCTAACCGACCACTGAGCTCTGCAAACGACTTTCGACTAACCTCTGCACTGATCCGTACCTCCCATTCCTGCGCTAATCCTCTGGAATGCTAGATATTAGGACCTTCTGCAATTTGCATAGTTTTAGGTGCTCCCTCAAAACACATTTGTTCAGAGCGGCCTATCACGTTCACTAATCAGTCATTTTATGTGTGTGTGTGGGTAGCCCATTCACTACTTCCATCTATCCCCCACCCCCTGAAGATGTTTGGACCATCCTTGTAAATACATCATTGTAAGTACACACCTGTACTTTGTATCTCCCCCACCTCATTGTAGATTGTAAGCTCTCATGAGTAGGGTCGTCTTATTTTGCTTTAATTATTGTATTGTTAACATTGTTACTTATGACTGTTGTGTTTGAAACTGTTAAACTGTAAAGCGTTGCGGAATATGTTGAAGCTATATAAATAAATATTATTATTATTATGATTGGCCCCACCCCCATCCTGGTATGAATGGCCCCATCATAAAACATAAAAAAATAAATAATTTCACTTACATTCCCTGTGCCCCCTCGCCGCATCTTGTTCCGGTGCCAGCAGCTGCTTTATGCTTGTAAGCAGCGCATGTCAGGGAGCTCATAAGCAGAGCACAGCTGCCAGAATACTCACTGCTTTGCACGCCGAGACTGTGTGCGCAGAGAGCAGTGAGTATTTATTGCTCTTCAGTAGTGCAGTGTCAGCCAGAGCCTTCCTGCTTAAGATAAATGAATATTCACTTCTCTGGGCGTGGAGAGAGGTGAGTATACATTTCTCTTAAGTAGTGGCACACGTGGCTGCCCGGCAGCAGCTGGAAGCCGGCGGCTGACACTGTGAACGCTACTGAAGACCAATGAATACTCACTTCCCACCACACACATAGTCCCGGTGTGCAGAGCAATGAGTATTACGGCAACTGCCCTTTAGCTTGCAAGCTGCGCTGCTTACAAGCATAAAGCACCTGCTGGCATCGGAACAAAATGCTTTCAGGGAGTGCCGGGAATGTAAGTGTAATGATTTGGGGTTTTTTTATGTTTTCTGATGGGACCATGCATACCAGGACCAGGCTGGGGGGCCAATCATACCAGAATAAGGATGGGGCCTTGCATACTAGGACAAGATGGGGGTGGGGGCCATGCTTACCAAGACCGGGGTTGGGGGCCAATCATACCAAGATACTATTAAAGAGTAAATATTCATTGCCCTCCACATCCATGGGCGTGGAATGCAGTGAATATTCATTTCTCTTTAGCAGTGCGCACAGGAGTTAGCCACAGCAGCCGGCTCCAGCCTCCTGTGACCCGCTGCTCCCCTGATGCCACTCACCCACCTCCCCAACACAATCTGAGCCGGTACATCCAGACTATAATACGCACTCCCCATTTTCCTCCACGTTTTTGGAGGAAAAAGTGCATCTTATAGTCTGAAAAATACGGTATTTGATCACTTACCAACCAGCAAGAATTCTCTCTCACAGACCTGTTAGTTTTTCATTAAGAAGCTCTCCTACTCCTCACTCATTACCTGTATTAATTGCACCTGTTTGAAATCATTACCTGTATAGAAGACCCTTGTCCCCACACTCAATCACACTCCAAGCTCTCCACCAAGGCCAAGAACAAAAAACTGTCTAAGGACACCAGGGAAAAAATTGTAGACCTGCACAAGACTGGGATGGGCTCCAGGGTAGACCTGCACAAGACTTGCATGGGACGATAGGCAAGCTGCTTGGTGAGAAGGCAACAACCCTTGGTGCAATTATTAGAAAATAGAAGAAACACAAGATCACTGTCAATCTTCCTCTATTTGGGGCTCCGTGCAAGATCTCATCTCAAAGGGTAAGTATGATTCTAAGAAAAGTCAGGAATTAGCCCAGAACTAAATAGCAGGACCTGATCAAAGACCTAAAAAGAGCTGGGACTACAGTCTCAAACTTACTGTCAGTAACATACTATGCTGTCATAGATTAAAATCCTGCAGGGCATGCAAGTTCCCCCTGCTCACTCCGGCACAAGTCCAGGCCCGTTGGAAACCTGTCAGTGACCATGTGGATGATCCACAGGAAGCATGGGAGAAGGTCATGTGGTCAGATGAGAACAAAATATAACTTTGTGGTATAACTTCCACTCCATGTTTTGAGTGAGAAGAATGAGTACATGCCAACCATGAAGCATGATATGGGAAACCTCATGGTGCTTTTCTGCAAAAGAAATCCGATGACTGCACCATATTGAAGGGAGGATGAATGGGGTCATGTATCATAAGATTGTGGCGAACAACCTCTTTTCCTCAGTAAAAGCATTGAAGGTGGGTCATGGCTGGGTCTTCCAGCATGACACTGAACCCAAACACACAGCCGTGGCACCTAAAAGTGGCTTTGTAAGAAGCATTTCAAAGTCCTGGAGTGGCCTAGCCAGTCTCCAGAAAAACTTGCCTTGCGCAGGTGTGTACTACGGAGGACACAGCATGAACTTCAACCCAATATTGCGGCCAGCATGCAGCCAGGGGGTAAGGAAAGGGTGAAACAAAAACCCGAAAACCCCGCCCATATGACCACAACCTGTCCTGCCAAATTCAGGTGACAGGTTCCCTTCAATGTTGCCCTGTGACAGCCCTGAAACTTGAACTAACTGGAGATCTGTATGGAGGAGTGGGCCAAAATCCCTGCTGCAGTGTGTGTATACTTGATCAATAACTATGGGAAACGTCTGACCTCTGTAATTGCAAACAAAGGTTTCTGTACTAAATATTAAGTTCTGTTTGACATGAAATATACTATTGACATGAAATCCTCACCAGAATGTCACACACAAAAAAATCTCATGATGGGTAAAACCAGTGAGCTGTCTCAAGACCTTTGCAACCTTATTCTTGCAAAATATACTCATGGGATTGGTTACAGAAACATTTCTAAACTACTGAAGGTTCTAGTGAGTACTGTTGTGGCAGTAGTCTGGTAATTGAAAGAACATTATTTACCATAAATCGGCCATGACCAGGTTTTAGACAACATTTTTTCCAAGAGCCAAGGATTACCTGAGGAGAGCTACAGACAGACCTGGAATGAGCAGCTACAATTGTTATAAAGAAAACTGTAAGGCATGCACTCAACCTCCATGGTCTGTATGCAGGCTCACCACTCAAGGTTCCATTGCTGAACAAAAAGCAATTTTTTTTTTACAAAATTGCTTTTTATTGATTTTTAACATCTATAATGAAATAATAAAATTATATACACTTAGTTTACAAACTCTCAGATTTAGTTTCCTTTCTTCCATTTTCAAAATGGAAGGATCCCAAACGGAGTAATTGAAAAATAAAATAAGCAAACATATAATTCCCTAACTTCCTCCCGCCACCCAGACAGGCAGGCTATACTATTTATATTTCCAGTGTTCACTTCTATCCTATCATTCTCTTGACCACAGTAACCCCTCGGATGTTGCACTTCCTTATTTAATCTCTATACAATGTTCTGTTAGCCGGTATCTCTCCCCCCTTTTCCCTCCACATTTGGATCAATTATATTTAAGTTCCCCAATGTTCCACAAAAGTCTTAAAGTAAATACGAACTTGTCTGGTCAATGGGCCTCATGATTTTATGAAGTTCCTCCTTTTTATAATAACTGAGTACAAAGTCTTTTCACTTTATCATAAGCAATTTTCCATATCTCTCCTTATCACGGGCTGCTTTCATCCTTTCCAGATGGAATATCGCCGTCACTTCGCCGATTGTCTCTCTCCAATTTGGAATAGATTCAGAAAACTAATATTGTAAGAAGCATCTTTTGGCAATTAAACAGATTGTATGGAATATTGGGGGTTAGTTTTTCCTTCTCCAGTAATGGAAAAGAAATGGTAACAGACATAGAAGAACACTCGTATTTTCCAATATACGCTTTGTCTTTCCAGAATTCTTGTACTTAAGGGCAACTCCACAATCCATGTAGTATGTCGGAATCTTTAAGTTTGCATTTTGGACAATGTAACACCTTCACAAGACACATGCCCACATCAAATTCATTACATATAATAGAAAATACTATATTGTATTGTGGGCCAAATAATAGGATGTTGTGGGGTAATCGCAACTTTATGATACAAAAAACCACAGCAAACACGCGATCAATAACACACCCAAGAGAATTTGTTATATTAATAAATATAAAAAGACTTTACTTAGAAAATTGTCAGGATAGGAGACATAGGGGAAGCAAGGCTCATACCGTTTCACACATGTTTGGAAACGCAAGGGTGCACGCCATGAAAATGGCATTGAATATGCAGAGGAATACAAAGTAATTCATGCTCGAAGTATATGCAGACAATATGATCCTCTACGCTGACGTCACAGGCAACTATACTAACATTTCCTGAATAGTTGTAAAACATATAATATACAATTTACCTGGACCACGCAGGAATCAATCCCACCACAGCGTGCACCCGCCCCGACGCGCGTTTCGGCGTGATGGCCTTTTTCAAGGGGTAATGTGATAGGGGAACGGGGTAAGTATAAAAAGAGACCAACCACCAATAATAAGTTACCATGTGGTCACATGATCATTCTGCACCAATCATGATAGATCAACAAATCACGCCTATGTTTGCTGCCCGCGTACGTAATATATAGATCATGTGATGTATCTACATCACATCCTAGCGACACGCCGTCTGCTTAATGTGACGCGTGCGTAGCTACGGTGGCCTAAGACACAAGTCGGCGCCGGCGTCACGCGCACTGCGTGAGAACACCATGGCAACTGAGATGCCGGAAGCCGACAAGCGTACAGGGGCCTGTAGCACGCATGCGTACAAGCTAGATGCAGTGCCGCAATGTGGAGAAAGGATAATATGGCAGCTGCGCGGCGATCATAAATCAGATGAAAAAAGCAAATCTGGTAAGTATATGCAGCAATACAAGGCAATAAAAAGAATACAAATATCATCATGGTGATCATAAGAAATGGCACAAAACAATTTAGTCAATATAGTATAAGCTGAACTACAGGGGTGGGACATACAGTATAAGCATTCGAAACAATTGATATGCATAATAGAACATCAATGATAAGAAATTACCAACGGACACTGACAAGAAAAAGAAAACATCATAATAAGAAATATAATATAACATATTTAATACTAAAATAAGTCCATATGAAATAGTAATAGGCTATATTATTCCCAACAGGTGAATATATGATGATTCATCAGCATCCGATTTCTTGTAGTCTTAAAATGCCAGATGGAAGAGAAAAATTCATATGTCCAGAATTCCCATCATCCAGGAAAACTACCAGTGGAAAAACAACAAAAGGTGGTGGGTACTGGGTAAGAAGAATAAAATAATATTAAAACCATAGAAAGTGACAAACATGTGTAAATGAATAATCATTGAGAAACGAGAAAGACCAGTTCCACTACAAGAATGGAACAAAACTGATTGTTTCGTTTAGCCCTTTTGGATAGACGGTGTCCAATGCCCAGATCCATCTTGTCTCACAGCATGATAATTTTTGTTTCAGGCCACCCCCCCGAATATTCGGGGTGATCATATCAATTCCCCTTATCAGCAAAGAGCTGTCACACCCATGGAATTGTTTGAAATGCTGTGGTAATGTCCTAAGCGTGGTTACATCATCATGATCGGCCGCCTCCTGGATCCCCAACACGTGCTCACGAATACGCACCTTCAATTGGCGAGAAGTCATCCCAATGTAGATCAATTTACAAGGACATAAAGCAAAGTAAACTACATATCGGGACGTGCATGTAATATGTTTTCTGATCTCATAAGTTCTCGTCTCTGCTGAATTGAAGAATGTCGTAGTGCTGTGTCGTAGTGGGTGTGTTTTGGATCGCATGTTTGCTGCGGTTTTTTGTATCATAAAGTTGCGATTACCCCACAACATCCTATTAGTTGGCCCACAATACAATATAGTATTTTCTATTATATGTAATGAATTTGATGTGGGCATGTGTCTTGTGAAGGTGTTATGTTGTATTCTTGCTGTGTTTTGCACAGGCTTTTTGTTCTTCTGGGACATGGATTTCCGGGCCAAAGACAAGGCTTGGCTATGCCAAATTAATCAGGTATTCGGAGTTGGTGAAGCAGGGTCACAACCATCAGTAGACCAAACTGTGGAAAATCAGGCCCTTGATATTGAGAGACTATTGATCAATAGAACCAGACTTTGGTGGAACCGTGCATTTCTGGAGAGATACATCTCTAATAGACTCATTGCTAGAGGCTTGAGGGTCCGGGTTATCCCGGCCTTCCCTGTGGAGGATGGTGATTTTATTTCAAAATGGGAGGAGGCGTGTGGTACATGCTCGTTTACTTTGATGCAACTATTGGAGGATCTTAATACCAAGTCTATTTTAGATTTAGATAAAAGGATTGATGAAGTAGAACAGAACTTTAAGGCCAAATGCCCAGCAGAAAATCGGGGGCTATGAATCCAAAATTGAGAAGAGTTTGGATTCATGTGTTAAAAGAATCCATGATACTCAGGCTTCCAAATTTAAAAGGGATACAACTGATTTTGCCAATAAGAGTGTATACTTTTGGAGGAAGAATAACTCTCAGGGCCCCAGACTGGTCGGGGCACCGTCAGAAAGTTCACTCTCCAATATGAGCAATTCATCTGAGTGGTCAACCTCCTCAATGATGACAAGGTCCGGAGCAAGGCCTAAGAGGAATAGAGACACCAATTTCCATCCTTATAAGCGGACTCAAGCTAGGTCACCCGAACGTAAAAAGAATAATCAGGTAATTAATTTGAGTTCCCATGTTCTAACCGATACTGATTTGTCGTTGCTAAGTAGAGGTCTCTCATTTTCACCGACATCAGGTTTCGATACCTTCACAGCAATTAACGAATTGCACTTATTTGCCAGAAACCTCTTGTTTAAGAGACATTTTTTTGATCCTCACCTGCAAAATTTATTCCCCACAGAGGAGGAACAATTAGCACTTCAAGATTTGGAGGAATTGGCTATGGAGCACAGACTTGGTGAAGGAGGTAAGATTCCTTCATCAATAAGAGTTAAATCCAAAAAATTTCCCCCATTATCAATATGTGCACCAATTGACATGTTTGTACAGGTTGTGACTAGGGATTTTATGAATATCCCGAGGGGTGTCACCAGAGACAACCTTACAAGAGCTGAGCGGGAGAGATTGGGGGTCCTGCGGGGGCTTCCGGATATAGTGCTGAAGCCAGCCGATAAAGGAGGCAATATTGTGATCTGGCCTACGTCCCTTTATGAAAAAGAAGCTTTTAGACAGCTAAACAATAAAGTATGTTATAGACGTTTGACTTTTAACCCATTTTCATCCTTTATGGGTCAATTATCCAAAATTCTGAATGTTGCTGTTCATAATGAGATAATTACAAGGGAACTGGCTTCAGCACTACAAGTACAAGAACCCACTATTTCCACCATGTATCTTCTCCCCAAGATACATAAAAACATCGAGGCCCCCCCGGGACGTCCGATCATCTCCGGCTCAGGCAATTACCTCGAAAAAGTCAATTGTTGGATTGACTCCAAGTTACAACCTTTAGTTGAAGGCCTTCCTTCGTTTCTCCTGGATACGGGGGAGTTCCTGAAGAGGGTGGATGGCCTTCAGATTGAACCTGAGACTATGTTGGTGACAGGTGATGTTGAATCCCTGTACACCAATATTAAACATACGGATGGTTTGGCAGCAACTAAATATTTTTTGAGTATGTCCAATCTACCTCTGGGGATTGTTGAACTCATCCTGGAGCTCCTTGAATTTTCCCTTACCCATAACTTTTTTACCTTTAAGGGGTCCTTCCTGCAGCTCCAGGGCACAGCGATGGGGGCTTCTTTTGCCCCGTCCTATGCCAACTTGTTCCTGGGGCTGTGGGAGAGGGACCTCCCCCTGTCAGATCGGAGTGTGTCGATGGACCGCATCCCCTTTTGGGTGCGGTACATCGACGACATTTTCCTGATCTGGCAGGGGAACTTGGGACAACTAAGGGAATTCATGGAGGAGATCAACCGGAATGATAGGAATATTCATATCACTTACCATTGTTATGATAATGCGGTTGATTTCCTTGATGTTAAAGTATGGAGAGGTCAGGATGATATCTTACAGACAACAGTCTTCAGAAAGGAAACGTCCACCAATATGTTGATCCACGCCTCCTCCACCCACCCCAAGCCTCTGATTGACTCTATCCCCGTTGGCAAGTTTCTGCGTCTTTGCAGAATCTGTTCCAGCGATGATGAATTTCAACGGAATGCACGGGATCTTTGTGAGAGATTCCGTGAAAGGGGGTATAGTGGCAGAGTGGTTAAAAGAGCTTTTAATAGAGCGAGGTATTCGTCACGTCAATCCTTACTATATAAACAGAAGGTCCGTAAAAGTGACAAAAAAATAAGATTTATTACTAATTATCATGCCCAATTCTCCCGGATGAAAAGTTGCCTCCAGAGGGCATGGCCCATCCTTCAGACTGATTCTGTTTTAAGTCAATTACTCTCCCCTACACCTAATATTACCATCAGACTGGCCAAAAATCTCAGAGACCATCTTGTACACAGCCATTACCATTATGAACCTAGGCCTACCTTCCTTGATAGCGGGCGTCCTAGGCGTGGTTGCACTCCTTGTGGTCGGTGCGTCGCCTGCCCCAGCGTGGCTCGCACTACGACATTCTTCAATTCAGCAGAGACGAGAACTTATGAGATCAGAAAACATATTACATGCACGTCCCGATATGTAGTTTACGTTGCTTTATGTCCATGTAAATTGATCTACATTGGGATGACTTCTCGCCAATTGAAGGTGCGTATTCGCGAGCACGTGTTGGGGATCCAGGAGGCGGCCGATCATGATGATGTAACCACGCTTAGGACATTACCACAGCATTTCAAACAATTCCATGGGTGTGACAGCTCTTTGCTGATAAGGGGAATTGATATGATCACCCCGAATATTCGGGGGGGTGGCCTGAAACAAAAATTATCATGCTGTGAGACAAGATGGATCTGGGCATTGGACACCGTCTATCCAAAAGGGCTAAACGAAACAATCAGTTTTGTTCCATTCTTGTAGTGGAACTGGTCTTTCTCGTTTCTCAATGATTATTCATTTACACATGTTTGTCACTTTCTATGGTTTTAATATTATTTTATTCTTCTTACCCAGTACCCACCACCTTTTGTTGTTTTTCCACTGGTAGTTTTCCTGGATGATGGGAATTCTGGACATATGAATTTTTCTCTTCCATCTGGCATTTTAAGACTACAAGAAATCGGATGCTGATGAATCATCATATATTCACCTGTTGGGAATAATATAGCCTATTACTATTTCATATGGACTTATTTTAGTATTAAATATGTTATATTATATTTCTTATTTTGATGTTTTCTTTTTCTTGTCAGTGTCCGTTGGTAATTTCTTATCATTGATGTTCTATTATGCATATCAATTGTTTCGAATGCTTATATGTCCCACCCCTGTAGTTCAGCTTATACTATATTGACTAAATTGTTTTGTGCCATTTCTTATGATCACCATGATGATATTTGTATTCTTTTTATTGCCTTGTATTGCTGCATATACTTACCAGATTTGCTTTTTTCATCTGATTTATGATCGCCGCGCAGCTGCCATATTATCCTTTCTCTACATTGCGGCACTGCATCTAGCTTGTACGCATGCGTGCTACAGGCCCCTGTACGCTTGTCGGCTTACGGCGTCTCAGTTGCCATGGTGTTCTCATGCCGTGCGCGTGACGCCGGCGCCGACTTGTGTCTTAGGCCACCGTAGCTACGCACGCGTCACATTAAGCAGACGGCGTGTCGCTAGGATGTGATGTAGATACATCACATGATCTATATATTACGTACGCGAGCAGCAAACATAGGCTTGATTTGTTGATCTATCATGATTGGTGCAGAATGATCATGTGACCACATGGTAACTTATTATTGGTGGTTGGTCTCTTTTTATACTTACCCCGTTCCCCTTTCACATTACCCCTTGAAAAAGGCCATCACGCCGAAACGCACGTTGGGGCGGGTGCACGCTGTGGTGGGATTGATTCCTGCGTGGTCCAGGTAAATTGTATATTATAGGTTTTACAACTATTCAGGAAATGTTAGTATAGTTGCCTGTGACGTCAGCGTAGAGGATCATATTGTCTGCATATACTTCGAGCATGAATTACTTTGTATTCCTCTGCATATTCAATGCCATTTTCATGGCGTGCACCCTTGCGTTTCCAAACATGTGTGAAACGGTATGAGCCTTGCTTCCCCGATGTCTCCTATCCTGACAATTTTCTAAATAAAGTCTTTTTATATTTATTAATATAACAAATTCTCTTGGGTGTGTTTTTGATCGCGTGTTTGCTGAGGTATTTTGGACAATGTGTCAGAAGATTTCTCGTATTTTTGTATATTGGTATATTAAAGGCCAGGATTGCTCTATGCATGATCCTAAACTATGCGTCCCTCCAAACCTCACTGAAAATGTTCTTCTGTACTACCTTCCACCCTACTAGGATTTTTCCCCCAATTTCCTCTCCCTCTATTTGCCTATCATATGACCTCAATACAGTAGTGTTGAAAATAATAGCAGTGTGTTCAAAAACATGAGTTAATCACAAAATCTTCATACTAGTTTTGATTTCCAGCATTGGGAACATTGCACACTGTTTTCTAATTCAAAACATGAAGAGAAATGTATATCATTTTTAACTACTTTACAGAAAATAACAAAAATGAACATTGCGAAAGATCGCTCATGTGATCTTACTATACTTGTTCTTTCTGGTCTCTCACTAGTATAATACCTAAGGGTGATACTCACCATTGTTTAGGTCACCATTGATGATATAAACACTCTAATAATATGTGAACAAACCTAGATATAATATAACAGTAGGAAATGTTATTTGTTCCTCACCAATATGGCGTCCAGTGGCGACATCTGTCATCATTCACGTCACTTCCGGTGACATACACATGCCGGCATCATGTGACTGGACAAAACCAGAAGACTCAGTGCCCTTTCACAAGCATGGCTGTGCTTCTTCCTCAGCGCGGTTTGCTCTCTCTGCACAGGACTATATTGGTGAATGGCTGTTTGATTCCACCTGTTTACCAAGCATTGAGCTTTGGTTTGGACAGATTCGACCTGGGCTGTGTGACTCTTAGCAATCATTATTATTCTTTCAGCTTTTACAGCAACTGTTACCTGCATTGACCCACTATCTGGTAAAGTTTTGTTCTCACCGTATTTAATTATTTTGACTCTATATGCCCTTCTTTAGTATTGGCTATATCCTCTACGTATTTACAATGTTGACGATCGATCTGGAGTTGCACTCATAATCTATTTTGCCTGCTACTTTCTGCTATGTACTATATAATTATCTCCTAGGTTCTCCAATTTTTCTACCTCTATAGTTTATCGCATATGAGATTAGTTTATATGTATTATGAACTATTGTATGCACCCTTATAACTATATATATATATATATATATATATATATATATATATATATATATATATATATATATATATTATAATTTTATAGGGCGAAACGTCAATTACATAAGTGGATTATTTTTTTATGTGCAATAAATTTATATTGGCTCAGTGGTTAGCACTGCAGCCTTGCAGCGCTGGAGTCCTGGGTTCAAACCCCACCAAGGACTACATCTGCAAAGAGTTTGTATGTTCTCTCCGTGTTTGCATGGGTTTCCTCCGGGCACTCCGGTTTCCTCCCACATTCCAAAGACATTCTGATAGGGAATTTAGATTGTGAGCCCCATTGGGGACAGCGATGACAATGTGTGCAAAACTGTAAAGCGCTGCGGAATATGTTAGCGCTATATAAAAAATAAATAAAAATAAAATTTATGATTTCAGCATCTCTTGCTGGAGTGCCAAATTCCCTTTTTTCTATTTATGGAGTGGAACCCTATTTGAGCACCCTACAAGAGTGCCACACAGCCTTCTAGCACTCATTTCTATCTTTTTCTGACAATTGTAGAATTTTCTAAATTTACTTTTATTGAAGGTGAAGCCTGAAAATCTAACAAAAATTTGTAAGAGATCTAATACTTCTGACAAATCTCTCCTCTTATCCCTTCAAATTCTCTCTGTTGTTCCAAGTAGTGTGCCAAGGGTTCAAGTGTTAAATCAAATATTAACGTTCACAAAGGACACTACTAGAGGTTCAGAGGTTTTAATTTTTACTGTCGGATTTATATACAAGACTCTTACAAAGTTTCTGAAATTACTTGTCATACCTACTTTGTCTAGTACCTGTCTTATCTAGTTCCACTTTACCTTATCAAACTCCTTCTCTGCATCTAATGCAACTATCACTCTTATTCTCTCCACTTTTTATTACATCTAAGGGTAAGTTCACACAGCAAAACCTGATCATCTTGGCAGGAAAGAAGCTGCACCAAAAACGCAGGTTTAGGTTTTTTTCACAAAAAATGGGCGTGCGCTATGCGATGTGCCGCATTGAGTGACGGACCAGAGACACGGGCTGTAGCGTTTCCGGGTCCGTCACTGCTAGCGCAGATGGAGCTAGCAGATGCTCCATCTGCGCTAGTGCTGTACCAAAGTCGGCACTTGCGTTAGCGCAGTCCGTCAGCTTATGAGTTGAATGGACTACACTAAAGCAATGTGAACCTAGCCTAATTACTACCAATTCCTTGAGCAGCATGTCCATGCTCAACTTTCCTCCCACCTCTCATCTAACTCCTTGACAACCTCCAATCTGGCTTCTGCCCCCACCACTCCACTGAAACTGCCCTGACTAAAATTACTAATGACTTACAACCAAAGCTAACAGACCGTTCTCCATCATCCTCCTCCTCCTCGAACTGTCCTCTGCCTTTGACACAGTCGACCACTGCCTACTGCTACAGATTCTTCCCTTGACATCAAAGACCTTGCCCTGTCCTGGATCGCCTCTTACCTTTCTGACCGCACATTTAGCATTTCCAACTCCCACACTACCTCCTCATCCCGCTCTCTCTCTGTTGAAGTCCCTCAAGGCTCTGTCCTGGGGCCCCTACTTTTTTCCCATCTATACCCTTGGCCTAGGACAACTCATAAAGTCCCATGACTTCCAGTACCACCTGTATGCGGGCGACACTCAGATCTACCTCTCTGGCCCAGATGTCACCTCTCTGCTGTCCAGAATCCTGGAGTGTCTATCAGCCATATCCACCTTCACCTCTCGCTTCATAAAACTCAATGTAGACAAAACTCAACTCATCATCTTTCCTCCATCTCATTTTTCTTCCCTACCCGATCTATCTATTATGGTAAACGTCATCACTCTCTCTTCCGCACCTGAAATCCACTGCCTCAGAGTAACTCTCGACTCTGCCCTGTCCTTCAAACCACACATCCAAACTCTTGCCACCTCCTGTCGCCTCCAACTCATAAATATTTCCAGAATCCGTCCCTTCCTCAGCCCTCAATCTACTAAAATTCTTGTGCATGCTTTCATCATCTCCTGCCTCGATTACTGCAACACCCTCCTCTGTGGCCCCCCCCGCCAACTCTCTTGCACCACTCCAGTCTGTCCTCAACTTTACTACCCAACTAATCCACCTCTCTCCTAGCTACTCCCCTGTTTCTCTCCTCTGAAAATCCCTCCACTGGCTCCCAATTCCCCAAAGAATTCAGTTCAAACTACTAACACTGAGCTACAAAGCCATCCACAACCTGTCCCCTCCCTATATCTCTTAACTAATCTCCCAATATCTTCCCTCACGTAATCTTTGATCCTCCCAAGACCTCCTACTCTCCTCCACACTTATTTGATCCTCACACAACTGCCTCCAAGATTTATCCCAAATATCCCCCATCCTCTGGAATTCCACGCCTCAGCAAGTCCGATTATCCACCACCCTGGGGTCATTCAGACAGAACCTGAAAACCATCTCTTCAGGATAGCTTACAGCCTACAATAACCATTCTGCTGCCTCACCACCACCCGAGCTGCCGCCTCACCACCACCAGAGCTGCTGCACCCCCGATCTTCTGTCTCTTCCCCATTATCCCATAGAATGTAAGTCCGCAAGGACAGGGTCCTCTCCCCTCTGTACCAGTCTGTCATTGTAAATTTGTTTACTGTAAACAATATCTATAATTTTGTATGTAACTGCTGCGCCCCAGAGTCCTGGTCGTTCCACCAGGGGGAGTGATGTTACGTCTGAAGGCACTAAAGGAGATCACTTTACCAGGTATCACAAACCATACACCACACTTCAAACTCCAGACCACCAGGGGGAGCTACGCTCCTATCTATTAAGGCACTCCTCACAATTAGGTAAAACTGGTGGTTTGGATAGGAAGTTGGGCAGAAGCTGACTGGACTTGATCCAGGAAGAACCCTGTCAGGCAGACAGGGGAAGGAGGAACATCACAGAGCTGCAGACAGGTCCCTGACAGTGGTGGGATCCTGTCAGAGGCCTAGACAGAGGGTCACGGAGCTGCGCCTGCCCCACGTGCGGCAGCATCCTAAGGAAGGACACTAAAGAGAATTGTATTGTAGAGGGTGATAAACGAAGTCATAGCACAAGGAGAGGAAAACCAGAAAGAGTTCTGCCCTGCAAAAGGCTGCCTCCTTCTGAGGCGCAGAAGCCGGTGGCCGGAACACCAAAGAAGCAATCGTCTCCAAGCCTTGCTTCAGAGACCGGCAGGACCGTTAATTCCACGTTAGCTGCCCGACCTTACACCCAGGAGGCACGGTGGCAACTTGTGGGGGCTGGGGTGTCGTAGGGTCCCTGTAAAAAGCCTCAGGCCATCAGTCATACGGGTTTGTCCTATCCATACCATCTGGGGGACAGAGAGAAAGAGAAATAACATCTAGAACACCAACATCAGTTGTGAGGACCTCACCGAGAAGCTCAGCAGGGAGGTACTACAACACACAGGCGCTAGAGGAAGGCTACTGATTTCCACCTGGATAAGGGGACTCTGGATTTGCCTTCAGACTGGCCGGACACTGCCTACCCTGTGGTCTGTACCCTGGACTGTGGATGCTGAAGCCTTCAGTAAAAGGTAAAGAGACTGCAACCTTGTGTCCTCGTTATTCACTGCGCCTTACATCATCCACCATTCACCATCTACACTCTGGGAAGCCCTGGGGATACACTTCACCTGTGGGAAGGTATACCATCTAGCTGCCATCACATCACCCCAGCAGACCCCTAAGCAGCTTCGGTCACCCTGACCGAATACCACAGGTGGCGTCATGAACATTATTATCTCATAAGAACTCTCCCTTTTATTGGATGCCCCTCAAAGGGCCACGGGCCGGGTTGGGCCACCGTGACATTCCCATCAAGAACCGAAGGACCCGGTACCGAGTACCCCATTGCCCTTACGTGGGGGCGCTCCATAACCCCTTCTCATGTATAGCACCATGGAATTAATGGCGCTATATAAATAATAATGTCCGTCGAACATTTGTGACCGCACTTTTACCTTTCAGAAAGCCCACCTGAGCTGATGACACTAGAGCTAGGAGTATCCCTGCCAACCTGTTTGCCATAAGTTTGGAAATTATTTTAATATACTGGTTTATCAGAGAGATAGGTCTATAGGAAGCTGGATCCTATGCGCTTTTCCCATCTTTTGGTATCAAGCTTTTATGAGCCATATTGGTTCCCCCAACAAGTCTTCACCTTGTAAGTATCTCATTATACCATTTAGTTAGAATAGGAGCTATTTGTTGGGTCATGACTTTAAAGAAATCACCTGTGAACCCATCAGGACAGTGAGCTTTTCCTTCTGGTAGACCACCAATAGAGCTCTTCACCTCTTCCTCCGTAACAAGGACACTTGGCACAATCAAATATGTTTCTGTGAAATTAGGCATTGTAAGTTTACTCAAAAAATCTCTGCTTCTGTCATCCCCCTGTGACTCATCTTAGTATAAGTTTCCATAAAAATCCCTCAGGATTGAGCTTATCTCTTTGGGATAATCCACTACTAGACCCTCTTTATTCTTAAGTTTTATTATATTTTTTTCCCCTTTCTTCCTTTTGCCAAATTTGCTAGTAGCCTGCCCACTTTATCCCCAAACCTCCTCAACTCAATGTCCATTTGTGTCTTCCTAAACATTCCTTCTTTTCTGCTCATTCTTTAACAATTTTTGGGGCCTCCTTCCAGTTTTCTCTGGCCTTTTCAGTTTTTTTTGTCATCCGAAGACTACACATTTTTCTCTGTTTATTGCTAAACTCTTCATATTTGATGGACTTTTTTTAGTGTATACAAATAAGATACTAATTTCTCTCTCAAAACTATCTTTCCTACCTAAGTTGGCATCTTGAAATTATGTGAATGTGAATGAATATGTGAAATTATTTTTCTTCCCACCATTGTTACAATATCACTTTAACCCCTTTCTGCCATCAGACGTATTATTCCATCCATGTGACCTGGGACCTAATTCCCATGGATGGACTAGTACGTCCCATGCAATCAGCTGCGCTCATGGGGGAGCGCAGCTGATCACAGCCGGGTGTCAGATGATTATCAGAGGTGACACCCAGTACTAAAGTGCCAGGAGTGGTCACGGACCACTCCTGGCATTTTAAACCCTGGAACACTGCGATCAAACATGACTACAGCATTCCGGAGCTGGCAGAGGGGCTGAAAGACCCTCTGCCCTTGGATCGGAGATCCCACAGCATGATGCTGGGTCCCGATTGCTGCCATGGAGACCCGATGTCATCATGATGACATCCGGGTCTCTACTGCTGAGAGACTTCCGGTCATGTGCAGTGATGACCAGGAAGTCTCTCTGGTCAGTGTGCAACTCCGTGCAGTGCTGAAAGCTTCTATAGCATGCAGCTCTGCATGTTATAGAAGCGATCAGCCTGCACAAAATGAGTGTCTCATAGTGAGACACAGTGTAAACTAAGAAATAAATAAAAAATGTAAATAATTGCAAAAATTTTTAATCAGTATTTATTCAATCACTAAATATTTAAATAAAAAAAATCTACACAATAAATGTACACATTTAGTATTGCCTCATCCGTAACGAACCGACCTAGAAAACTGTCCCACTAGTTAACCCCTTTAGTGAACGCCATAAAAAAAAGTTTAAAAAAAATGCTTTATCATCATACCGCCGAACAAAAAGTGTAATAACACACTATCAAAGAGACGGATATAAATAAACGTGGTACCGCTGAAAACATCATCTTGTCCCACAAAAAACAATCCCCCATACCGCATCATCAGCGGAAAAATTAAAAAGTTATAGCTGTCAGAATAAAGTGATGCAAAAATAATTATTTTTTATGTAAAAGTTTTTATTGTATAAAAACGGCAAAACATAAACCTGAAGAATGCTCTATCAATGGAGGAATCACATAATATTAAAAAGAAATCCAAAAGGACGGTCAGCAACATGAATTCTCGCTCGTGTTCCAACGATGCTTTCTTTTCGTAAGCTTGAACATTCTGGTAGACATTCGAGCAGCTTCTTGGGTAGAAAGATCTTTAGACGACTGCCGCTGCGATTTCCATGATCATCTTCCGGCTTGTCTTCGACAGCCATTTCCCCTCCGTGCGCCACATCCTCTCCTCCGCGTCCAAAACTCACTCCGCTTTAATGTGCACACACAATAATTACAAGCAAACAGGTCACAGGTGAGGATGTTACTTTTAGTAGCCATTCAAACCCATTTGTGTCCACTTCTGCGCATGTTATCAGGCCAAAATCACCAGGGTATGTAAACATTTGATCAGGGTCATTTCGTTGTTTTGGGTTGTCATTATGATTTAAAGAGAGAAAACACAATAGTTTGACAATAAATGGCTTCACCCAACCACTAACCATGAGTGGAGAAAAAGCTTTGGTGTTATCATTCATATTCTCTGAAAAAAAAGGCCAAGAAAGCAAAAATTCTGTCGGGGTTTGTAAACTTTTGAGCACAACTGTAGTATCCAATTGCTCAAAAGAAAAAAAAAAAAGGTTTTTGGTCCGAATTAGGTGCATAGACATTAATTACACTCTTCCCCTTCATTCACTTCTAATTTAACATTATGTATCACTCTTCTATATCGCGCTCTACCTGTTTGACTTTGTGTGGAAACTTTTTGTGCAACAATATTAACGCTCCTGATTTTCTCCCCTCTCCTTCAGATCCGTAAACCTCCCCACCCACAATTTTTTAATTTTGAAAATGTCTTCATTTCTCCAATGTGTTTCCTGTATTACGGCAATATCTGCTTTCCACTTCTTTAAATGCCTTAAGACCATTCTTATTGTTGGGGCTCCGACCTGGGTTACATATTACACAGCTGCACCAAATGTTTCCGATTTAATTCCATCCTACATTGTACTCCGGCATGTCTACCCCTATAGCAAACACCCCCTTGCCCAATAACAACAAAAATAACAACAACCTAATCTTTTCTCTCCACTTTGTTTCTTGTGGCCATTTGACTTGTTGAATGTAAAATTTGATGGAATCATTAGCGGACACATGTCACGTTTGGAGAGCCCCTGATGTACCTAAACAGTAAAAACGCCCCACAAGTGACACCGTTTTGGAAAATGGACCCCTTATGGAAATTATTTAGATGTGTATTGAGCACTTTAAACCCACAGGTGCTTCACAAAAGTTTATAACGTTAAACCGTGAAAAAAGAAAAAAATCACATTTTCCCACAAAAATAATTTTTAGCTGCAAATTTTGTATTTTCATGAGGGCAAAAGGAGAAAACAGACCCCAAAGTTTGTTACTCAATTTTTCCTGAGTTCAGCGATACCCCATATGTGGTTGAAAACTTACTGTTGAGGCACAGTGCAAAGCTCAGAAGGAAGAGCGCCATATTACAGTGCAGGTTTTGCTGCACTTGTTTGAGGGTGCCATATTACATTGACAGAGCCCCTGATGTGCCAGAAGAGTAGACCCCCCATAAGTGACCCCATTTTACCATTAAACATCTCAATTAATTCATCTAGGGGTGCAGTGATTATATTGACACCACAGGTGTGACACAAAGTTTTATACCATTGTGAAGAAGTGAAGAGAAAAAAATTTACACTTTTACCACCAAGATTGTGTGTTAGCCCCGAGTTTTACATTTTCACACTGGGAAATGGGTAAAAATTGCACCAGAATTTGTCCCACAATTTCTACTGAATGTAGAAATAAAATGGATTCAATGTGTAGCGGCGCTAATGTAAGTGCATCAGGTCAGCTGCAAGTATAGCCCTAAACCAATTAGGGAGATATTGAAAAAAGAGCACAATACTTGCCCTATAAAACAAAATGCATGGGTTAGACACCAAAATGATATTGATTACCTGTTAGATGAGAGAAAGCTTTGTGATGTTTGACAATGAAGAGATTCAAATCAAGGTGTGTAGCCTCAAACTAAAGTGAGAGGGGAAAGGGGTAATTAGTATAAATGCAACCTGTCAAGGTACTGTAAGATGTCTTGGGTGTATTGAAACCCTCTTATAAAATATGTATTTATAACCCAGAAAGTTTCCAAAGGGCAATATTGAGAGAGCTTAGTGATGTAATAAACCAAGATATGCTAGAAGCAATAAACGTTCCTCCAGGTTGTGAAGCATCCACGTACGGTGGACAAATCTATTGGCAGGACTTCTAAAATAAACGTTCGGTACCTGTATCAAAGGTGCGGGTGCGGGTTATTCCAAGACTGTCAGAGACACCTTGCCGGTAGCAGTGGAATAAAAGTACTTATACTTAGCTTCTTTTCCTTAGGCGTCGGCTTGTACGTGAGTCCCAAAGCCTTCTAAGGCCTGTTTCACACGTCAGTGGCTCCGGTACGTGAGGTGACAGTTTCCTCACGTACCGGAGACACTGACACACGTAGACACATTAAAATCAATGCTTCTGTGCAGATGTCATTGATTTTTTTGCGAACCGTGTGTCCATGTGCCAAACACGGAGACATGTCAGTGTTCGTGGGAGCGCACGGATCACACGGACCCATTAAAGTCAATGGGTGATTGTAAACACGTACCGCACACTTCCCCTGACGAAGCGGTCTTTGGATACCGCGACACACGTTGGGTCCTTCCACCCAGCGGTCTAGCTCTCACCACCGGCTGCTTAGGCCTCTTTACTTGCCTGCTGGCCCATCTTGGGACACTCTTTCATCTAGCTTGTGCTCTGACTGAGTCAGGACCCTCAGCACTGTCACTTTTGTGAGTATTTGTTTACATCGCTGGCCGCTTTATATTGTTTCTGGGGCCCTTCTTGATAGGATTCAGGTTTACATCTTCGTGGGCACAGGGTCCACTGTGTTCTCCCTTTCAGGGTAGTAGGTCCTTGGCTATTTACTTTCTTCCCTGATAGCTAGCAATAGTGTCTTTTTTTGATACTCAGCATTATATTGCAATATATATATTTTTTTTTTCTAGTATTGCATTATTTGCGTATGCCAGGTGGTTGTTTGTTATGATAGACATTTATATTTGTACCTTTATATATGGGATGCATTACGAGCAGACCTAAGGGTGGATATGTGTATTTCTCATGTTTTTATACTGTTTTTAACATTGTTTATTAATAAAGCCGTTCCTTTTTTCATTATTTATTGGTGGTGTGCAGTTTTCATGGGTGGCTACTTTTCTTCTTGAGTTAGCTCACGTACCGCACACGGATGACGTCCGTGTGCTGTCCATGTGCGTTTTCCAAATTTTAGGGTTAACATTTGAAGCAAATGTAGCAATTACCAGACAGGTGTCTAGACATTGATTGGGACAAAGCTAAACATAAGTCTAGACATCATTTTAGCCTCTGAGGTGAAGTTGTCAACTTATCAGAGTGCTGGCATCTTCAGACTGCTGACTGCCTAATATTATGCCCCCTCGTGTGGACACAGAGAAGCTAATTACTTTGATGGAGCAACATCCGGAATTATGGGACACACGATGCGAAGGATACCGTGACAGGCTGGCGATTGAACGGGCTTGGTTTGCTGTAGCTGCGCAGCTGTACCCCAGACGTGGTTGGTCCACATATTCACCCGCAAAGCAGGCAAAGTTTGGTAAGTTACCCCATAGGTGTTCCTTGTTGTATTAAACATAAATTTCAGAGAAACATATGACCAAAATTCATATTGTGCATTATATATGTTAGGGTCCATGTCTTAACATCATAACCATTGGGCTTATGTGTTCTTAATATTTATATTTACATGGACCTTATCATATACACTTTACAAGATTCTTACTACTTTCCAGTATGTTCCCTGTGTTTGATTGATTATTTTCGCATGAAGCATGCTTGTTTAGAATTGTTAAAAAATGCAGTGTGTGTTTGTGTCAGCATTTTAGGTTTTGTGTGTATATTTTGTTTTTTAAAAATGTTTTTGTCATGTTTGAAAATACTAAAGAATACCTAGGTAACTGAAGGCCTAGTTGTCTGGCATGTTCACAACCTACATTTTTGGCACACAATTCCCTGCTGTTCAAAAACCTGGTACATGAGATTTGGCAAAGTGAACTGTATTCAAGCATATCTCCATTGATGTCTAACATTATTTTCTCTTATGCTTTACAATGTTTTATGGGGTCAGATTTTGAAATTGACCGTTGGACTATATGCTAAAAGTCAGGCCCTTAAAGTCTCTCTTCCTTTTTTAGATGTTTAAATTTATGTGAAAATATAATGTTGAACATGTAAGGATCAACATGTGCTGACTGTTTTTGTCATAACAAAACCAGGATTTATTTAAAAATGTAGTGTTTGATTTTAACATGTCTTGCTGGCCACACCACAGTTTGTGTGTGTGACTGATTGAAAACAAATGTTTCCACTTAATTAATGCCATCATCCACAATTATTCACACAAGGCAAGCCCTTACATATGTCTAATGGCCAATGCAACTTGTGTTAATGTTTGTGTTGTTAGACACAGACACAGTCATGCAGCCTATGTTTTGGGCAAGCGTTCATAACAGTACTCATGCTATTTAGATCTTACTTGTAAACATTACAACATGGTGCAAAATGGTCACACAATTATTACTCAGAAATGTTTGTTTTAATTTTTTCTAAAATTAGTTTACAGCCAGGCATGATGATCACAAGCATAATACTTTGAAACTAGAACATAGATGAACACATTGTGTTGTTTAAGGAATATGTTGTTATTTGTGGGAATGTGACTTGTTGTGTCTCTACTTTTCCTACAGTTGATTTGGTTCAACGGTGATGGCGCTCAGCCAGGGACCAATTTAGGCGGGAATTTAATCCCCTACCCTCCACAGCAGGTGCAACAAAAAAGAGGAAATATGTTTACTACCGCAACTTAGCCTTTCTTCGCCCAATCATGGAGATAAATCAGTAAGTGTGACTGTGTATGATTGACCAAACATATTAAAATACCTTTTTTTTTTTGGTTTTAATTTGTATGATCACACAACAGGGATCCACAAGTGATACAAACATCCGAGCAGGGAAAACGTCCAGCCCAGGACGTGGTAGAAGTCCAAAGAGTTGATTAATCCATTTCCATGAAAAAGGCAAGAATTTCATGTATTAAAATCCAATAACCTTTATTGAAACAAATCCATAAAATAGTCGATACCAATAGTTGTTTAGGCATAGTATCACATACCAGCCTTCGCTGTACGCGTTTCAAACACAAACGTGTTCTTAGTCTGCAGCTGAACACTAAGAACTATCTATTTTATGGATTTGTTTCAATAAAGGTTATTGGATTTTAATACATCAAATTCTTGCCTTTTTCATGGAAATGGATTAATCAACTCTTTATATTCAAATAACTACACTGTATTTTAACACATTTACAAAGCTTCACCATGTTACAAAATTCTGGGACAGATTTTACCCATAGTTATTTTTCCCAAGTACATTTGTGCTTATAATAATCATCATATTTATGTTTCATTACAAAATACAAACATGTTAAAAAATAATCCTAAAGTGTTTAAAAAATATATATTTAACAAAAGTTGTTTAAAATTTGGTTAGCATTGTGAACTAAACTGTTAATGTTATTTGCTAATAGGACTGATGACAACCTTGATGACTCGGATGACTCGCCAACAGCCACATCACTGCCATGTACCTCGGCATCGGAGACCGAAGCCCCAGCAGACCCGACACCCACAACACAGCCTGATGAGCAGGTGTCTGATGCTGCTGAAACCTCCACTGATGCTGGTCCTGGAAACACACAAACAGCAGCCCCAAGCACTTCACAAACAACAGCCCCAAGCACTTCACAAACAACAGCCCCAAGCACTTCACAAACAGCAGCCCCAAGCACTTCTCAACAGCCCCAAGCACTTCACAAACAACAGCCCCAAGCTCTTCTCAAACAGCAGCCCCAGCACCACAGGCAGCATCAACAGCAAATCTACCTATGTATCTAACACACACTCTCCGAGATAGGCGAACTAGGTGACAGGAACAGCCACGTATGCTGCCCGAGCTCATTGATGCTAGAGTTTTATCCATACTCAATTCCATGACACCAGAAACTGCTGTAGATAGGTTTTGTCGCTCACTGTCTCCTTGCCTTGGCAAAGTTCCTGATGGACGGCAGGAACGAGTACGTGCTGCAACCTTGACCCTCATTGCTGCAAGCCAAGAAGAGCAGGAACCCAACCAGGTGCTAGGGCCCATTGAACAATGGCGAGCTGCCCAACATCAAATAGATGCCATCTGTTACCAATATAACAAATGACCAAAATGTAGGTACCCAACAAACACAGGAAAGGCCTGCACCCTCGTCCATGCTTCCACCTCCTGCTGTAAGACCTCGTTATCCCCAAAGGTCTGCTCCAGTTTGGTTTCCTCCTGCCCATAGCTACACCCATGATTATGGACAAATGTCCGATCCTACCTCTGTGCCCCATTCACGTGGCAGTAGCCAGCAATACGGACAAATGTCCGATCCTACCTCTGTGGTGCCCCATTCACATGGCAGTAGCCAGCAATACGGACAAATGTCCGATCCTACCTCTGTGCCCCATTCACGTGGCAGTAGCCAGCAATACGGACAAATGTCCGATCCTACCTCTGTGGTGCCCCATTCACATGGCAGTAGCCAGCAATACGGACAAATGTCCGATCCTACCTCTGTGCCCCATTCACATGGCAGTAGCCAGCAATACGGACAAATGTCCGATCCTACCTCTGTGCCTCTGTCCTGTGCCAGTAGCCAGCAATATTGGCAAATGTCTGATGAGACTTCTGTGCCTCATTCACGTGCCAGTAGCCATCAATATTGGCAAATGTCTGCTCCTACCTCTGTGCCTCATGCCCGTGCCACAACTCAGCAATATTGGCAAAGGTCTGTTCCAAGCCACACCTACAGCCAACATTCCGAATCCCTGTCCTCCAGCATGTCTGTGGGTGATAGTAGTGGTGCTCATTTTGCAATTCCACAGCCCTACAATATGCCATCAAGGCAACAGACACCTATGGTCACACAATTTGTTCCGCCAAACCGTATGGCAAGAGGTGAGCCCTATAATAGTTCCCAATCATGTGTGAGCCAGATTGGCCAGTCACAACCTACTTTACTTCAACCACAAAGTGATGATGCCACATTTTTGAAAGAGACAGACCAAACGCAACCTTATACCCCATCTACATCAGGAACAGCATCAGTTTTGCACACTGAACCACCTCAAACAACCACATGCCAGCCCACAGTGACTACAGGACAAATGCCCACACCCTCAAGCAGCCCTGAACGTGTCAGCGCAGAAAATACCACAGATGAATCTTTCTCCAGTCATGGTGACTTTGTGGATTTAGAAGGAACATAACTCTGTTTTGTTTGATTTTTGTTGTTAAAGCTAGCTTGATTTGTCAGACACAATTGGCTGACTAAATGTGTTTGCTGAAAAATAAAACACATTGTTCAAGTGTTAATATGTCTTGTTTAGTTTTGAATGTATATGTAATTTGCACACTACTTTATTGATATGAGCATAATCATAATGTGAAACACATTTTTCTCAACAACAAAAAAAAAAGGTTAAGCAGTAGGATGGTGTAATTAATAATCCATCATGGCTTCAAAATAATGGTAAAGGATGAGACGGTGGGGATGCACGCAGCTACAGTGACTCTCAGTGAGGTTTTTAAAGATGCGGCCTCTCAAAGACTCAACTGCGTTGATCTATTTTCCATGGCAAAGTAGCTTTGTAAATGTACATTTAGATTACAGTATGTCTGAATAACATGATCTAACGGTCACACACTCTTCTTCAAAATCACACTCAATGAGGGCGGGTCTTAGTTGTTTGTTTGTAGTACACAATTATGTGACCAAATCAATACTTTCAGACATGGGATATTTCGGACAACCACAGTAAACACATTAGAATGAGGTATTAGTTATTTGTAATGGGTAGCAATGGGTTTTAGACACACACGTGTATCAGTTACCCACATCAAATGTAAGCTCGCAACCCACGTCAAGGGTCCTCATTGCCTTGCGAGACCCTAACAAATTTTGACATAAATATAAAAAAAAATGTTTATTAAAACAAACAAAAAAAAAAGGGTAACATTAGTTGTGCTCCTCCATTTGCCATTGCACACTACCCTCTGGTGTTAAAAAATAATCTGCAAAAATATTCCTCACTATAAGGGCAGACTGAGATACTCGTGGAGCATGGTCTCTATCCTCTGATAATGCCACATTAACCACTCTCACATCATCAACATCATCCAAGGCTGGTTCTTGTTGTCTGCAGAAATTATGCAAAACAGTTGCCTTTATGACTGCCTGTACATTTTGGGGATGCATTTGGATTTGGGTTTCAAATATACGCCATCTTGAAGTCAAGATTCCAAAAGCACACTCAACCAATCGCCGGGTTTTCATCAGTCGAGTGTTAAAAATTCTTCTCCGGTTATCCAAACCTCGACGTGGAAAGGGTCTCATAACGTGCCTTGAGAGTGCAAAACCCTCATCAGCAACCATGATAAATGGTGCAGGTGGGCCTGATGCACCAGGAAGCACACATGGTTGTGGAAGATTTAGATTAGTCTCAGCAAGTCGCCGAGCTAATCTTGAAGCTCTAAAGATGCGAGCATCAGAGGCACTCCCATATGCCCCAATGTCAGCAAGAACAAAACAGTAGTTGCTGTCAGCTACAGCCAGGAGCACAACAGAAAAATATTTTTTATAATTAAAAAAACGGGAACCAGAGTTTGGCGGCTTTTTAACACGAATGTGTTTATCATCCAGGGCACCAATGCAGTTTGGAAACTCAGTGGCTTCCATGAAACCCTGGGAAATCCGCAGCCAGTCTTGTGTGTTTGGTTGAGGCATGAGGCGACTCTTGAGCTTGTCCCAAATCACATCACAGGTTGACCGCACAATCCCGGATATGGTTGATGTGCCAAGAAGGAACTCAAAATGAAGTGAAGAATATGAGTGTCCAGTAGCCAGGAATCTGTTAAAGGGAACCTGTCACCACGTTTTTGGAAGATGGGATAAAAATAGCGTTAAATAGGGGCAGAGGTGGGCGTTACATTAGTGTGTGTGTTATGCATTTATTACCCACCTAAGTTGCCGAAATACCTTTGCAAAGTCTCCGTTTTCGCCTGTCAATCAGGCTGGTCTGGTCAGATGGGCGTGGTGTCTTCCCCCAGATCTTGCTTAGTTTTCCGTTGGTGGCGTAGTGGTGTGCGCATGCCCAAGGTCCCGAATCCTCTGCCAGGGGATTTAAAAGAGCGCGGTGTTCGTTATTGCATTGGTGATCGGTGGGCGCGGCCATCTTCCTTTGGCTGCGCGTGCGCAGAAGCGGCGCTCTGCTGGCCGCGGCGCTCTGCTGGCCGCGGCTTCAGGAAAATGGCCGCCGCGATATCCATCTGCGCACGCGCGGCATCCCGCGGCCATTTTCCTGATGCCGCGGCCAGCAGAGCGCCGCTTCTGCGCACGCGCGGCCAAAGGAAGATGGCCGCGCCCACCGATCACCAATGCAATAACGAACACCGCGCTCTTTTAAATCCCCTGGCAGAGGATTCGGGACCTTGGGCATGCGCACACCACTACGCCACCAACGGAAAACTAAGCAAGATCTGGGGGAAGACACCACGCCCATCTGACCAGACCAGCCTGATTGACAGGCGAAAACGGAGACTTTGCAAAGGTATTTCGGCAACTTAGGTGGGTAATAAACGCATAACACACACACTAATGTAACGCCCACCTCTGCCCCTATTTAACGCTATTTTTATCCCATCTTCCAAAAACGTGGTGACAGGTTCCCTTTAACAAAACCATATTTTTGATGTAAAATACTCGCCATCAATTGTTTATTATGTAGATATTTTGATAAAAGGTACACATAGTGAATTTTAAAAGGCACATAGAAACATCAAATACATGTTTTAGCAAATAAAAAACACACCCATTAATGCACCACATAGGGGTAACTTCAAAAGAGCATTTCAAAAAGTGACCATGTTTCGATTTTGTTTGTGGGCCCTACTATTTTATTATTAGTTTAAAATGATAACCAAACTGTTTTTGGCTTCATTTGTATGTCAATTGATAAACAAGACATGATTAAAATTAACCATTATGTTAATTGTCTAACCTAGTGACCTGGAACATTGCTCACTAGAGATAGAAACACAACCCATTAGGATTCCTTGCACGTTATTGGGGCCAATATTCATTATTTGGGCTTACAAATTACCTCAAGGTTACTAACAAACGCTCCTCCGGAGAAATGCTGAGTCTCATGCAGGTGGCTTGTCTGAGAAGGTAAGGCCGCAAAACATGAAGTAGGTTGTCAAAGCCGGGAATGGAAAGGTGACAAAATGCCACAAACTTCACCGGGTATCTGCGAAGTTCATGATATAATTTATGAAAATGACCAAATGCCCCACGTAGCAACAGTAGAGGGTGAACCCATAGCCTCTTTTGGAGCTGTGGATCCTCTTCAAGCATATGGTTGCGAACACCAAAGCGACGTGAAACAATCCATGCCAACCACACCAACGCCTCATTGTCAGTAGACATGTTTGTGACACCTAAGGAGTCCTACTACACACCCCAAAGCTGATATGTAATTGTGCTTACATTTATAGGAACTAAAGTTCCAACATCTGCACTAATGGATTACACCTTTGCAAGTTCAATGCCTTTAATTAGGCCTTAACCCCTCATATGGACCTGAAAACCTTTGTGTGTGATACGTATGCACACGGACAGCACACGGATGTAAAAAACGGACACACGGCCCGCACACGGACAGCACACGGACGGCATACGCGAGCACACGGACACGGATAACTCCGGGAAAATTTTCTCCGGTACCGGAATTATCTGGATGTGTGAGACTGGCCTAACACAGGGGGAGCCAAACCTGATGAAGGAATAAGTTGTTATTCCAAAAAGCACTTCTAAAAAGAAGGACACCGCTGAACAGAGGCCAGACAGAGTCCAGAGTAACTCTGCTGCCTCATTATAGTGAATGGATCCCTAGGGGGTTTCATCTGAATCATGTCACTCAGAAAATTTAGATGGAAACCCCAAAGTAAGTGGACAGCATAGTGCACCGGATAAATGTGATCCCAAATGTTATGTAAAATGTTCCCAATAAAAGCTTCAACTCAATCCACAAAAGAGCAAGTCCCCACTCAGGTCCATCATCTGTTAACGGAAATATAAAGGGCTTCCATATCACTGGTAGCACAAAAGCTCTGGAAAAACCAAATGACTCCTCACCCACCAAAAGAAATTCAGCAAATTCTTCGCTCTCAAATCCAAATGCCCCCTCCCTTCTGAGCTCCACAGTGTACCTAAACCACATATAGCATCCACATGTTTGGCATTTCTGCTGAGATGAAAGCCCGCCTAACTTACGGGTTCTTGACTCCAAAAGCATGAACTGGGCATAACGTACTGGTGACTGCAACCTACTGATCACTACGGCATACTGCTAACTACATAGTAACATAGTTAATAAGGTTGAAGGAAGACTTTAAGTCCATCTTGTTCAACCCATAGCCTAACCTAACAGGCCCTAACATGTTGATCCAGAGGAAGGCAAAAAAAACCCACGTGGCAAACAGTAAGCTCCGCATTGGGGAAAAAAATGCCTTCCTGACTCCACATACGGCAATCAGTCTGGTTCCCTGGATCAACACCCTATCAAGGAAACTAGTGTATATAACCTGTAACATTATACTTTTCAAGAAAGGCATCCATTCCCTCTTAAATTTTAGTAATGAATCACTCATTACAACATCATACGTGTTCCATAGTCTCACTGCTCTTACAGGAAAGAATCTGCGTCTGACTATGCTTAAACCTTCTTTCCTCCAGACGTAGAGGATGCCCCTTGTCCCCGTCTGAGGTCTATGAGTAAAAAGGTCTATGAGTAAAAAGGTCATTGGCAAGGTCTCTGTACTGTCCCCTCATATATTTATACATTAAAATAAGATCAACCCTTTGTTAGGGCTAGCGGAACGCACCAAATAATAAGAAAGATAGAGTAAGGTGCGTTCGCAGCCCGGGGTCCACCGTGCAGAGATGGAACCTGCTGCCAAGTAATGACGGACTATATGGCAGTACAATGTGGATACACACATGGGTTAACTTCACCCTGTGTGAAGGAAGCGAACCCTGTTGCGTCACAGGGCCGCGGTACTGCACCAAGAGCGCAAGCAAGGAGTCTCAGAACTCAATCCCAAGACACAGGATTTGAGTTCATATAGACCTCTTGCGCTCGACACCGCAACTGGGGTGTCAGAGTGAAAGAAATAATAATAATAATAAAGATGCACGAGAGTGCGTGCGGTACCACACTGGCGGACGCCACTAACCACCCAGGCTTGGGTCAGGAAAGTGCTGTGAAAGTGCAGGGTGCCGCACTGGTGGTCACAGCAATTAGACGCTGTTTGTGTGTTACGTGCTGATGGCTAAGTCGGGCGCTAGATAGCAATCATCCACCTTACGTGAGCAGTCATACACAAGGGAGGGGATAATTAATGAACGACTTTCACACATTAAGGCCATGTTCACACTTTGCGGGTTTTACCGCGGATCCGCAGCGATTTTGACACTGCGGGTCCGCAGCAGTTTCCATTGGGTTTACATTTACATGGAAACCCTATGGAAACCGCAAACCGCTATGCACATGCTGTGGGAAAAACCGCGCAGAAACGCAGCGGTTTACAACCCGCAGCATGTCACTTCTTTGTGCAGAATCGCTGCAATTCTGCACACATAGAAATGCATTGATCCGCTTACTTCCCGCATGTGGCTGTGCCCACGATGCGGGAAGTAAGCGGATAATGTGCGGTTGCTACCCGGGGTGGAGGAGAGGAGACTCTCCTCCAGGCCCTGGGAACCATATTTGTGTGTAAAAAAAAGAATTAAAATAAAAAATAATTATATACTCACCTCTCAGCGCTGCACGCAGCCGTCCGGTCTGGGTTGCTGTGCGAGCAGGGCCTGAGATGACGTCACGGTCACATGACCGTGACGTCACGAAGCTCCTTCTCGCACAGCATCTTTGGAACGGGACCGCCGCGTGCAGCGCTGAGGAGATCGAGACGTCAGAGGGTGAGTATATCATGTTTTATTATTTTTTAACATTACTATTGATGCTGCATATTGCTGCATAAGCAGCATCAATAGTATACCCGCAGCGGAAACCGCAAAACAAACTGCGATAAATCTGCAGGGATAACTGCAGTGGTTTTGCCCTGCAGATTTATCAATTCCGCTGCGGGAGAACCCACAGAGGACACCGCAAAGTGTGCACATAGCCTAACACACACCCGTTTACACTAGCGCATGGCTGTGCAGTCATGCGAAACTTTTATAGCTGCAGCATGTACAGGACCTTCCCAGAAGGACCAATGGGAGGCTGCCACAGAAGTTGAGCACCTTCAGGACCTTCCTGGAGGACCAATGGGATCTGCTGCAGTATCTGAGCATGTGACCCTCGATCTCCAACGGGAGATCTTGCCCTGGGCATGCTCAGAAGGGAAAAAGCAGGACTTAGTCCCAAAAGCGTCTGCTCGCCGCTGCCCAGCACTGGCTTCAATGGCAGAAGCTGGAAAATCAGCAGTAACCCTATGCACAGAGTGAGACTGAACAAGACGCTGGGACCGGCATCTCCGCTGAGCAGACTCCGCTGTGGCTGGAGAAGAATGGGAGACCGCAGCGGAGATGGTTTGAAATTCCCCCTGTGCAGAGGCGGGAACTTAACACCCTTAGCCTTCATTTTTCCAAACTGAATAACCCCAAGTGTAATAACCTATCTTGGTATTGCAGACCCCCCAGTCCTCTAATAACCTTGGTCGCTCTTCTCTGCACCCGCTCTAGTTCAGCTATGTCTGTCTTGTACACCGGAGACCAGAACTGAACACAGTATTCTAAGTGTGGTCAAACTAGTGACTTGTATAGAGGTAAAATTATGTTCTCCTCATGAGCATCTATGCCTCTTTTAATGCATCCCATTATTTTATTTGCCTTTGTAGCAGCTGCCTGACACTGGCCACTAAATGTGAATTTGTCATCCACCCATACACCCAGGTCTTTTTCATTGACGGTTTTGCCCAGTGTTTTACAATTGAGCACATAATTATACATCTGATTTGCTCTACCCAAGTGCATGACCTTACATTTATCCCCACTAAAGCTCATTTGTCATTTATCAGCCCAAGTTTCTAGTTTACATAAATCATCCTGTAATATAAAATTGTCCTCATCTGTATTGATTACCCTGCAGAGTTTAGTGTCATCTGCAAATATTGAAGTTCTACTCTGTATGCCCCCTACAAGATCATTAATAAATATGTTAAAAAAGAGGGCCCAATACTGACCCCTGTGGTACCCCACAACCGCGACCCAGTCCGAGTGTGCTCCATTAATAACCACCCTTTGCTTCCTATCCCTGAGCCAGCTCTAAACCCACTTACACATATTTTCCCCTATCCCCATTATTCTCATTTTATGTATCAATCTTTTGTGTGGCACCGTATCAAAAGCTTTTGAAAAGTCCATATACACTACGTCCACTGGGTTCCCTTGGTCCAGTCCGGAACTTACCTCTTCATAGAAGCTGATCAAATTAGTCTGACATGAACGGTCCCTAGTAAACCCGTGCTGATACTGGGTCATGAGGTTATTCCTCTTCAGATACTCCAGTATAGCATCCCTTCGAATGCCCTCCAGGATTTTACCCACAGTAGAGGTTAAGCTTACTGGTCTATAATTACCGAGTTCAGTTTTTGTCCCCTTTTTGAATATTGGCACCATATTTGCTATACGCCAGTCCTGTGGTACAGACCCTGTTATTATGGAGTCTTTAAAGATTAAAAATAATGGTCTATCAATGACTGTACTAAATTCCTGCAGTACTCGGGGGTTTATCCCATCCGGGCCCAGAGATTTGGTAATTTGGTAATTAAGTGATTTTTAGACGCCGCTGAACTTCCTGCCGGGTTAAGCAGGTGACACTTGTTATCACTGATCATATTGGCTGCCATGTGATTTTCTTGTGTAAATACTGATGAAAAAAAAGTCATTTAGCATATTGGCTTTTTCCTCATCCACCATTTCACCCAGACTATTTTTAAGGAGGCCAACACTATCATTTTTTTTAGTTTCTTATTATTTATGTAGTTAAAGAATATTTTGGGATTATTTTTCCTCTCTCTGGCAATGAGTCCCTCTGTCTCAATCTTTGCTGCCTTGATTTGCTTTTTACAGAATTTATGTATTTTTTTGTATTTATTTAATGCCTCGTCACTACCTACTTCCTTTAAAGGGAAGGTGCCATCAACATTTTTTTTTTCCAGCGATTGAAAAAATGTAAAGAATTAATGTTTACATTTTCTTAAAAAATATTATTATTTGTTTATAATTTAGTAAAATATGAAAAATAATTTTAAACGGTTTGGCATTTCCACTTTTAAACACTAGGGGGAGCAGCTAATGAAATTTGACAAAAACCTAGTGTACAACTAGCTCACATTACTGCACTGCAGTAATTATGGGCGGAGTCTGCTGACGTGTGTGATGTCTCCTCTCCTCCCCTCCTGGGTGTTTGCTAAGGAATATGTGAGGATGATATTCAGGAACCCAGTGAGCAGCTATTTTGTTGGTGACTGCAAGGCCGGGATCACACATACGCGAGATACGGCTGAGTCTCGCAGGTGAAAACCCAGCTCTGGCGCCAGCACTCCGGAGCAGAGCGTGCAGCCGCACAGCAATACATGGAGCTGCACACTTCGCTCCAGAGTGCTGGTGCCAGAGCAGGGTTTTCACCTGTGAGACTCGGCCGTATGTGTGATCCCAGCCTTATACTGACAAGTAGACAGTCACAGAGGATGGCAGGCAGCAAGGATTCTGGGAGATATATGGTGGAGGGAGCAGGGTGACAGCAGCACAGAATATTTCTGGAGAGCAGTGTGCTGGTGTATGGAGGCACCATGTTTTGTGCGCAGAGCAGCCAGGGATTGTATATAGAGCGCTGTCTTTTATACACATGGATGGACCGTCTGCTCCACACAAATGCAGGAAACATTTTTGTGGATTGATGGCCTGATCTGATGCAGACATTGCATACAAAGATCCCATTCCCCTCCTCAGCTCCTGTCCTGGCGATGTGTGAAAGCGAGGTGACAGGCGCAGTTGGGGTGACGCTGAGGGGAAACGTAGCCATACGGTAACGATAAAAATGAGACCCCTCTCTTCAGCTGCCTCACCAGCCCTCCCCTCACTGCACCTAACTGGAGGTCATGCTGCCCCCTCTATTACCCCAGACCCGTGTGCAGCTGCTCAACCAGAACCACCCTAGATTGGGTCCCCTTTCTGAAGATAATACTGCCATAGTTTTCTTACATAATACCGCCATACAGATCACACATAATACCGCCATATAGTTCTCACATAATACCGTCATATAGATCGCAAATAACGACGCCATAGTGTTCTCACATAATACCGCCATACAGATCACACATACAGTTATATGAAAAAGTTTGGGCACCCATATTAATCTTAAGCTTAATGTTTTATAAAAATTGGTTTTTTTTTTGCAACAGCTATTTCAGTTTCATATATCTAATAACTGTTGGACACAGTAATGTTTCTGCCTTGAAATGAGGTTTATTGTACTAACAGAAAATGTGCAATCTGCATTCAAACAAAATTTGACAGGTGCATAAGTATGGGCACCTCACCAGAAAAGTGACTTTAATATTTAGTAGATCCTCCTTTTGCAAAAATAACAGCCTCTAGTCGCTTCCTGTAGCTTTTAATGAGTTCCTGGATCCTGGATGAAGGTATTTTTGACCATTCCTCTTTACAAAACAATTCCAGTTCAGTTAAGTCTGATGGTCGCCGAGCATGGACAGCCCTCTTCAAATGATCCCACAGATGTGCAATGATATTCAGGTCTGGGGACTGGGATGGCCATTCCAGAACAATGTAATTGTTCCTCTGCATGAATGCCTGAGTAGATTTGGAGCGGTGTTTTGGATCATTGTCTTGCTGAAAGATCCATCCCCTGCGTAACTTCAAGTTTGTCACTGATTCATGAACATTATTGTCAAGAACCTGCTGATACTGAGAGGAATCCATGCGTCCCTTAACTTTAACAAGATTCCCGGTGCCGGCATTTTCCACACAGCCCCAAAGCATGATGGAACCTCCACCAAATTTTACTGTGGGTAGCAAGTGTTTTTCTTGGAATGCTGTGTTTTTTGGCCGCCATGCATAACGCCTTTTTGTATGACCAAACAACTCAATCTTGGTTTCATCAGTCCTCAGGACCTTCTTCCAAAAAGAAATTGGCTTCTCCAAATGTGCTTTTGCATACCTCAGCCGACTCTGTTTGTGGCATGCTTGCAGAAACGGCTTCTTTCGCATCACTCTCCCATACAGCTTCTCCTTGTGCAAAGTGCGTTGTATAGTTGACCGATGCACAGTGACACCATCTGCAGCAAGTTGATGCTGCAGCCCTCTGGAGGTGGTCTGAGGATTGTCCTTGACTGATCTCACCATTCTTCTTATCTGCCTTTCTGATGTTTTTCTTGGCCTGCCACTTCTGGCCTTAACAAGAACTGTACTTGTGTTCTTCCATTTCCTTACTATGTTCCTCACAGTGGAAATTGACAGGTTAAATCTCTGAGACAGTTTTTTGTATCCTTCCCCTGAACAACTATGTTGAATAATCTTTGTTTTCTGATCATTTGACAGTTGTTTTGAGGAGCCCATGATGCCACTCTTCAGAGGAGATTCAAACAGGAGAACAACTTGCAAGTGGCCACTTTAAGTAGCTTTTCTCATGATTGCATACACCTGGCTATGAAGTTCAAAGCTCAATGAGGTTACAAAACTGTCACGATATGGTATGAAATATCATATAAGTTTAGTTCTCTTGCTAGCATGCTGTGAGCTAAGCCCCCCTCCTTGGAGTGATTCAGCAACAGCTCGTAGCTGCAAATTCCTGACTTTCAGCTCACAAGCCCTCATCCCCCTCGCCAAGGTATTTACGACTGGCATTTCCTGTAGTGGAAAGTGACCAGCTTTAACTGGATTAGAAACTTCCAGAATCATGAAAGTCCTTTGTTCTGGTTTTGTAAGATATTAGGCCAACCATTTAAGATAGGACCATGAAAATATATATTTTTAATCTCCATCGGAGCATCTATCCAGCACTCTAAACATGAGCTTCTAACTCCATCAGGTAAAGAAGTAGGGATTTCTCTGTGAATATACATCCCAAATAGGACATATTTGATCTCACTAGAATGCCAGTGATAATACGAGATGAATGCTGGGTGTGGTATGATTATTACATGTTCTGTAGCGAAGTTACGGGCATCAGATATATTTAATGCACAGTTAGTAAAACTGAAGAGGGAGGGGGTATTGGAAAAGCCAGCCCTTTCTGTGATGTCACAGGCTGCAGGTTTTAAGTTGCAACCAGGCTTCCAGGAGTCAGTTTTTCCAGTTTTTACCTGAGCTGTCTGGCTGCGGTCTATCCAGACCTACGGATGCATTTTGACAGATGGAAACTCCACTAGCCTGGTTGCCTGCAATGCTTTGAACACATGTAAGTGTTATTCTCATGTTATCCTTGTTTTCTTTTATATAATTACCTTGTACATATTTACAATTGTCTCATTTGTAACATCTTTGTAAAATATTTTGATATAAACACTGCATAAACTTTATGAGTATAATATTTCATACTAGTTCGTTCTTCCTGTTCTAAAACGTACCCTAAGTCTCCTGAAGGGAATTTATGCTACTGTTTTGGGTTAGCTTCGGACCCGTTTAATCGAAGCTGGTGGCAGCTTACTGTGTGCACTGTGCCTGTTGGAGGCGTTGTAGCGACGGCGACATTGATAATTATTGTTCCTGCCTGAGCGGGAGTAGTTAAATCGCCTCGCTGTAGCGTGCCCAATAGCCAGTACATAGCAGGCAGCCTTTCTGGCGACTAATTACCCTAGGTGCAGTACCTAATCTGACCTGAGAGTAAGGGGGGCGCCAGAGAGCTGCAAGTGTTAAGTGGAACTGTAAGCGGGATACATAAGTCCCTGCAGTTCGTGGTATACTGAAGAGCAGTGGGATACCTAATATAAGCCCCTGCTGTAAACTAAGAGGTCAATAGCCTTGTGTGTGTCTTTTTATCACATTGTGGAGTGGAGGGATAACTAAGATAAGCCCCCTGCACATGTGATAGCCGTCTGTTGGCCTAAAGTCACCCCGATCCGTGACGTAGGGGTGACGGTCACGGTGTGGATCCCTGACATATTGGTGGCAGAGGTCAGGGGTTCATGACAAATTGGTGGCAAGGCGGTGGGATATTAGAGCATTAGTGATTTGGTTTGAGCAATCATTCCTCTCACTAAAAACTTGCAAAGTTCTTGCGAGGACTCTGCGCAAATAAGTTTGGAGAACGAACTCAGTGTTTATTAGTTGTGAGACAATTGCGTACTGGTAATTATCCCCTCCTCCCTTTCTCTTCGTTTTTCTGTCCTATCTTTTATTTGGCAACCATGGTTGGGCTGGGAGAAACCTTTTATGAGCTGCAGACCAGAGACACCCTTGTTGCCTTATGCAAGTCACAGCACATTGACTTTGCAGGCAAAAACAAAGCCCAACTGGTCGCAGTTCTGGTGCAATGGGAAGCCGCTCTAGACCACTCACAGAGCCCAGAGGCCGCAGAAGCCAGCACCAGCGAATATGGTGCTGCAGCAGAGGTCCAACCACTGAATGCTGGCCCCGTTAGCAATCCGGGCGAATTGGACCCCCACCTGCAGGCGGCCTTGAAAGAATTCCCTGCTGACGACCATGAGGGACGTCGGCAGCTCATTCAGCAATTCCGGCAGGAGGCTGAGGCCCGAGCCGAGCGAGAGGCCCAGCGAGAGGCAGAGAGAGCCGAGCGAGAAACCCAGCGAGCCGAGCGAGAGGCCCAGCGAGAACATGACCTGGAGATCCTCCGGCAGGGGGGGATGCCTTCCACCGCCCAGAGCCGTGAGCCCAGCAGCCCTCAGATGCCGAAGCCCCGGCCCGAGCACTTCCCTGTTATGGAAAAGGATGGGGACCTGGACACTTTTCTGCAGGCCTTTGAGAAAGCCTGCAGACAGTACCGACTGCCTACAGATGAATGGGCACGATACCTGACACCAGGGCTGAGAGGCAAAGCTCTGGAGGCGTTTGCTGCACTCCCTCAAGAACAAGATGGTGACTATGAGGCCATCAAGCAGGCCCTCATAGCCAAGTACCAGCTTACACCCGAGGTGTATCGTAAGAAGTTCCGAACCCTCCAACGTGGCGCACACGACAGTTACAGTGATGTGGTGCATGGACTGGGGACCCACTTTGACCAGTGGACCCAAGGACTGTCAGTGACCACCTTTGCACAGCTGCGAGACCTGATGATCAAAGACCAGTTCTTCCATCTTTGCCCAGCTGAGGTGCGACAGTTCGTGATGGACAGAGAAACCAAAGACGTGACGAAAGCAGCGCAGATTGCCGATGCCTATGAGGCCAACCGTAGATAGGAAGTGCGGAAGCCAGTCACCACCAGCTGGAGAGGGGGTAAGCCTGCAACCAACGCCACTACCCCTGCCAGCCAACACACCAGAGGTCCTGTCCCCGTGGCCAACAGCACCAGACCTACCACCGAACCTCGCCAGTGTTACCACTGCAGGCGGCCTGGTCATATCAGTACCTTCTGTCCAGACAAGCAGAAGAACCTCCCAGCCAAGGCCCCAGGGCCTAATGCAGCAGTTCTTTTGGTGGGTTGTGTGGCTGGGAGGGTGTGTGACAACGTACAGCACGTCACTGTGGGAGGCCATGTTGCTACGGGCCTCAAGGACACCGGGGCTGAACGAACCCTCATCCGACCCGAACTGGCGGCCCCTGAAGAAATCATTCCGGGGAAAACCCTAACTGTCACTGGTATTGGGGGCATCAGTTGTCCCTTACCGATGGCCCGGGTTTATATTGATTGGGGTGCCGGGAGCGGGGTGAAGGAAGTGGGGCTGTCTGATAATTTGCCCACTGATGTTTTGTTGGGGACTGATTTGGGGAGGCTGGTTGCATACTACGTCCCTGACACCCCTCCCCAATCTACTAATGAGGGTAACGTTAACCCTGATGATGATGATGGGAAATTGCATGTGTTACCTGACCATGCTTTATCTTGTAATGATGCATCTGATAACCATTTTTCCCCTAGGATTGATGGTGAAAATGTTGTACCTGCGCCAACTGAAGCTGATAACCATTTTTCTGCAAAGGTTAATGTGTCCATAGGTACAGGCGTGCTCAGCCACGTCGCTCTGCGGAGTGAGACGGCTGAGGAACCCCTAGCAGGGGTGTTGTGAACTCTGTTCTCGGGCTCCCTCTTGTGGTCACGAGTGGTATTGTGTGAGTTGTGTCTTTGGGCTCCCTCTGTTGGCTCTTTTGTCTTTCTGCGGGTCTGTGGCTGGGATCAGCTGCCTCATCACCTGCTAGTTGGGTTTCCTATTTAACTCACCTGGAATTTCATTTGTTGCCTGCTGTCGATGTATTTAGTGCTATTCTGATCTCTCCTGACTTCATTCGTTACCAGTCTCTCCAAGAGAAGCTAAGTTTTTGTTTGTTCATTTTCTGCTCATGAGTGTTCAATATGTTTCTGAGAATATGATGAGTTCTGTCCAGCTTGCTAATATGTGATTTCCTCGCTTGCTGGTAGCTCTGGGGTGCGGAGTTTCTCCCCTCACATCGTTAGTTGGTGTGGGGGTTCTTGCATTCTCTGCGTGGATATTTTTGTATAGGGTTTTTTACTGACCGCACAGTTTCCTCGCTATCTTCTCCTATCTAGCGTTAGCGGGCCTCATTTTGCTAAACCTGTTTCATTTCTACGTTTGTATTTTCCCCTTAACTCACCGTTAATATTTGTGGGGGGCTTTCTATATCTTTGGGCTTATTTCCCTGAGGCAAGTGAGGTCTTTGCTTTCTCTCTAGGGGTAGATAGTTTCTCAGGCTGTGAAGAGACGTCTAGGATTTTTCTAGGCACGTTCCACGGCTACCTTTAGTGTGTGTTGGATAGGATCAGGATTGCGGTCAGTCCAGTTACCACATCCCCAGAGCTCGTCCTTGTTTCCTTACTTAGCTGGTCAGATTTGCGATCCTCAGCCACTAAGGATCATAACACAGGGGCAAGTGTCAGTGCTACAGGAAATAGGGAAATGGATGGGAACCGTGAGAAAGGTGACACCATGAAATTGACCAGTGCCAGCGAGGAAGGTAACTGGCCCATAAGTAGCACTGCCCCTGAAGTGTTGGGGGTGGATGGGGAGATAGAGCCCATAGCAGCGTCGGCTGATGGATCGGTAGAAATCCCCGGGGAGACAGCCTACGTAGCTGCTGTCACCCGCAGTCAGAGTGCCCGGAACGCAGATAACTGTTTGCCTTCCGGACCCTCCTCAGTCATCATTGTGACTGAACTAGAGGTGGACCCAGAGCAGGTTCCAGAGGGTTCCCGTGGGGAAGGGACCCTGACGTCACTTCTGGCTTCCCCTAGCCAGGAGTTTCAGGCCGCTCTGCACACAGATGCGAGCTTAGAGAGTTTGAGACAACTCGCCGGGACGCCATTCTCCGAGACTGATAAGGAGAAGGTGTTCTGGGAAGGAGGAAGGTTGTACCGGGAGACAGTACCTGGAGAATCACAAAAGGAGTGGTTGAGGGAAAGACAGCTGGTCGTCCCGCAGCAATTCCAGGGTGAGTTGTTGCGGATTGCCCATGAGATCCCGCTAGCTGGACACTTGGGGATCTGCAAAACTAAAGCCCGGCTGTCTCAACACTTCTATTGGCCTAAGATGGGGACAGATGTGTCAAACTACTGCCGCTCCTGTGTCACCTGTCAAAGAGTGGGGAAGGCGGGGCCTGCTCTTAAGGCTCCCCTGATCCCTTTGCCAGTGATAGAGGAGCCTTTCCAGAGGATCGCGGTGGACCTTGTGGGCCCGCTGGCCATCCCCAGCAGCTCTGGAAAGCGATATATTCTTACTGTGGTAGACTACGCTACCCGGTACCCAGAGGCAGTAGCTCTGTCTTCACCTAGGGCAGATAAGGTGGCAGATGCCCTGTTGGCCATCTTTTCACATGTAGGATTTTCCAGGGAAATGCTTACTGATCAAGGGACCCAATTTATGTCTCGCCTAATGGAGGCTCTCTGTAGGAGAATGCAGGTGAAGCACCTGGTATCCAGTGCGTATCACCCACAGACCAATGGCTTGTGTGAACGCTTCAATGGTACCCTCAAACAGATGCTACGCATGCTGGTTGAGACACAAGGGCGCGACTGGGAGCGGTACCTCCCACACCTGCTATTTGCTTACCGAGAGGTTCCGCAGGCTTCGACGGGGTTCTCTGTTGTGAACTGTGTTTCTGGGCTCCCTCTTGTGGTCACGAACGGTATTGTATGAGTCATGTCTTTCTGCAGGCCTGGGCTTCAGCTGTTTCATTAAGCTGTGGGTGTTCCCTATTTAGTTCTCCTTAGGACTCAGTCTCTTGCCTGGTATCGATGTATTCAGTCCAAATTGGTCTCCTCCTGATTCCTTGCCATCTGTCTCATGCAAGAAAAGCTAAGTTCTGTTTGCATACTTTGGATCATTTGCATTATCAGTGTTTTTTGTCCAGCTTGCTTCAAATGTGATTTTCTAGCTCGCTGGAAGCTCTAGGGCGCTGATATTCTCCCCTCACACCGTTAGTCGGTGCGGGGGTTCTTGAATATTCAGCGTGGATGTTTTTGCAGGGTTTTCTGCTGACCGCATAGTTCACTTTCTATTTTCTGCCTATTTATATTAGTGGGCCTCACTTTGCTGAATCTAGTTCATCTCTACGTTTGTGTTTTCCTCTTACCTCACCGTTATTATTTGTTGGGGGCTTTCTATATCTTTGGGGTTAATTTCCCTGGAGGCAAGTGAGGTCTTATTTTCCCTTTAGGGGTAGTCAGTTCTCCGGCTGGCTCGAGACGTCTAGAAACAACGTAGGCACGTTCACCGGCTACTTTTAGTTGTGTGTTAGGATCAGGTATGCGGTTAGCCCAGTTTCCACCTCCCTAGAGCTGTTCTATGTTTTTGCAGACTTAGCCGGAATACCAGAGATCCTCTCCCACTAGGATCATAACAGTATACCAGGTCTCTGCTGCAGACATGAATTTTCAGACTCTGACTTCTAGTGTGGATCAGCTTGCTGCAAGGGTGCAAAGCATTCAGGATTTTGTCACTCATAGTCCTATGTCTGAACCAAAAATACCTATCCCTGAGCTGTTTTTTGGAGATAGATCTAAGTTCCTGAATTTTAGGAATAATTGTAAATTGTTTCTGTCTCTGAGACCTCGTTCCTCTGGTGATTCCGCTCAGCAAGTTAAAATTGTTATCTCCTTCTTGCGTGGCGACCCTCAGGATTGGGCTTTCTCTCTGGCGCCAGGAGATCCTGCATTGGTGAATGTTGATGCGTTTTTTCTGGCGCTTGGTTTGCTTTATGAGGAGCCTAATCTTGAAAATCAGGCTGAAAAGGCGTTGCTAGCTATCTCTCAAGGTCAGGACGAAGCTGAGGTGTATTGTCAAAAATTTCGGAAATGGTCCGTGCTTACTCAATGGAATGAGTGTGCCCTGGCTGCAAATTTCAGAAATGGTCTTTCTGAAGCCATTAAGAATGTGATGGTGGGGTTTCCTATCCCTACAAGTCTGAATGATTCAATGGCTCTGGCCATTCAAATTGATCGGCGTTTGCGGGAGCGCAAATCTGCTAATCCTTTGGCGGTGCTGTCTGAACGGACACCTGACTCTATGCAATGTGACAGAATTCTGACCAGAGCCGAACGGCAAAATCATAGACGTCAAAATGGGTTGTGTTTTTACTGTGGTGATTCAACGCATGTTATCTCAGCATGCTCTAAACGCTTAAAAAAAGTTGTTAATCCTGTCGCCATTAGTACTTTACAGCCTAAATTTATTTTGTCTGTGACCTTAATTTGTTCATTATCTTCTTACTCAGTCATGGCTTTTGTGGATTCTGGTGCTTCTCTGAGTCTGATGGATTTGTCGTTTGCCAGGCGCTGTGGTTTTGTCCTGGAGCCTTTGGAATTTCCTATTCCTCTTAGAGGAATTGATGCTACGCCATTGGCGGAGAATAAACCTCAGTATTGGACGCAGGTGACCATGTGCAAGACTCCTGTACATCAGGAGGTGATTCGCTTCCTTGTTCTGCATAATTTGCATGATGTTGTCGTTTTGGGTCTGCCATGGCTACAGACCCATAATCCAGTTTTGGATTGGAAAGCTATGACTGTGTCAAGTTGGGGTTGTCGGGGGTTCATGGCGATACTCTGTTGGTGTCTATTGCTTCTTCTACTCCTTCTGAGACCCCTGAGTTTTTGTCTTATTACCAGGATGTATTTAGTGAGCCCAGGTCCAGTGCCCTTCCTCCTCATAGGGACTGTGATTGTGCTATAAATTTGATTCCTGGTAGTAAATTTCCTAAGGGTCGACTCTTTAATTTATCTGTACCAGAGCATGCCGCGATGCGGAGTTATATAAAGGAGTCTTTGGAGAAGGGACATACTCGCCCATCCTCTTCCCCTCTTGGTGCAGGATTCTTTTTTGTGGCCAAGAAAGACGGGTCTTTGAGACCTTGTATAGATTATCGTCTTCTGAATAAGATCACGGTCAAATTTCAGTATCCTTTGCCATTGTTGTCTGATTTGTTTGCTCGGATTAAGGGTGCCAGTTGGTTCAACAAGATAGATCTTCGTGGTGCGTATAACCTTGTGTGCATTAAGCAGGGAGATGAATGGAAAACAGCATTTAATACGCCCGAGGGTCATTTTGAGTACTTGGTGATGCCTTTTGGACTCTCTAATGCTCCTTCTGTGTTTCAGTCCTTCATGCATGACATCTTCCGGAAATATCTGGATAAATTTATGATTGTTTATCTGGATGATATTTTGGTTTTTTCTGATGATTGGGAGTCCCATGTGAACCAGGTCAGGATGGTGTTTCAGGTTCTGCGTGATAATGCTTTATTTGCGAAGGGCTCAAAATGTCTCTTTGGAGTACAGAAGGTTTCTTTTTTGGGTTTTATTTTTTCCCCTTCTACTGTGGAGATGGACCCAGTCAAGGTCCGTGCCATTCATGACTGGACTCAGCCCACGTCTGTTAAGAGCCTTCAGAAGTTCTTGGGCTTTGCTAATTTTTACCGTCGTTTTATCGCTAATTTTTCTAGCGTAGTTAAACCTTTGACGGATATGACCAAGAAAGGTTCTGATGTTGCTAATTGGTCTCCTGCGGCCGTGGAGGCCTTTCGGGAGCTGAAGCGCCGGTTTACTTCAGCGCCAGTCTTGTGCCAGCCGGATGTCTCTCTTCCCTTCCAGGTTGAAGTTGATGCTTCTGAGATTGGTGCGGGGGCCGTTTTGTCGCAGAGAAGCTCTGATGGCTCTGTGATGAAGCCATGTGCTTTCTTTTCAAGAAAATTTTCGCCAGCTGAACGGAACTATGATGTTGGTAATCGGGAGTTGTTGGCTATGAAGTGGGCATTTGAGGAGTGGCGACATTGGCTCGAGGCAGCTAAGCATCGTGTGGTGGTCTTGACTGATCATAAAAATCTGATTTATCTCGAGTCTGCCAGGCGCCTGAGTCCTAGACAGGCTCGTTGGTCGTTGTTTTTCTCCCGTTTTGACTTTGTGGTCTCATACCTGCCTGGTTCGAAGAACGTGAAGGCTGATGCGCTTTCTAGGAGTTTTGTGCCTGACTCTCCGGGAGTCTCAGAACCGGCTGGTATTCTCAGAGAGGGAGTGATTTTGTCTGCCATTTCCCCAGATTTGCGACGAGTGCTGCAGAAATTTCAGGCTGATAGACCTGATCGTTGCCCACCAGAGAGATTGTTTGTCCCTGATAGATGGACCAGCAGAGTTATTTCCGAGGTTCATTCTTCGGTGTTGGCAGGGCATCCTGGGATTTTTGGTACCAGAGATTTGGTGGCTAGGTCCTTTTGGTGGCCTTCCTTGTCGCGGGATGTGCGTTCCTTTGTGCAGTCCTGTGGGATTTGTGCTCAGGCTAAGCCTTGCTGTTCTCGTGCCAGCGGGTTGCTTTTGCCCTTGCCTATCCCGAAGAGGCCTTGGACGCACATTTCCATGGATTTCATTTTGGATCTTCCAGTATCTCAGAAGATGTCTGTCATCTGGGTGGTGTGTGATCGTTTTTCTAAAATGGTCCATTTGGTGCCCTTACCTAAGTTGCCTTCCTCCTCCGATTTGGTTCCTTTGTTCTTTCAGAATGTGGTTCGTTTGCACGGCATCTCTGAGAATATTGTGTCTGACAGAGGATCCCAGTTTGTGTCCAGATTCTGGCGATCCTTTTGTGCTAAGATGGGTATTGATTTGTCTTTCTCGTCTGCTTTTCATCCTCAGATTAATGGCCAAACCGAGCGAACTAATCGGACGTTGGAAACTTATTTAAGATGTTTTGTTTCTGCTGATCAGGATGATTGGGTGACCTTTTTGCCACTGGCCGTGTTTGCCCTTAATAATAGGGCTAGTTCTGCCACTTTGGTTTCGCCCTTTTTCTGCAATTCTGGTTTTCATCCTCGTTTTTCCTCGGGCCAGGTTGAACCTTCTGACTGTCCTGGGGTTGATTCTGTGGTGGATAGGTTGCAGCGGATTTGGAACCATGTGGTGGACAATTTGAAATTGTCACAGGAGAAGGCTCAGCGTTTTGCCAACCGCCGCCACGGTGTGGGTCCCCGACTTCGTGTTGGGGATTTGGCTTGGTTGTCTTCTCGGCATGTTCCTTTGAAGGTCTCCTCTCCTAAGTTCAAGCCTCGCTTTATCGGTCCTTATAAGATTTTGGAAATCCTTAACCCGGTGTCTTTTCGTTTGGACCTTCCAGCGTCATTTGCTATTCATAATGTGTTCCATAGGTCCTTGTTGCGGCGGTACGTGGTGCCTGTGGTTCCTGCTGTTGAGCCTCCTGCCCCGGTTTTGGTTGAGGGCGAGTTGGAGTACGTAGTGGAGAAGATCTTGGATTCTTGTATCTCTAGACGAAGACTTCAGTATTTGGTTAAGTGGAAGGGCTATGGTCAGGAGGATAATTCCTGGGTTGTCGCCTCTGATGTTCATGCTGCTGATTTTGTTCATGCCTTTCACGCTGCTCATCCTGATTGCCCTGGGGGTCTTGGTGAGGGTTCGGTGACCCCTCCTCAGGGGGGGGTACTGTTGTGAACTGTGTTTCTGGGCTCCCTCTTGTGGTCACGAACGGTATTGTATGAGTCATGTCTTTCTGCAGGCCTGGGCTTCAGCTGTTTCATTAAGCTGTGGGTGTTCCCTATTTAGTTCTCCTTAGGACTCAGTCTCTTGCCTGGTATCGATGTATTCAGTCCAAATTGGTCTCCTCCTGATTCCTTGCCATCTGTCTCATGCAAGAAAAGCTAAGTTCTGTTTGCATACTTTGGATCATTTGCATTATCAGTGTTTTTTGTCCAGCTTGCTTCAAATGTGATTTTCTAGCTCGCTGGAAGCTCTAGGGCGCTGATATTCTCCCCTCACACCGTTAGTCGGTGCGGGGGTTCTTGAATATTCAGCGTGGATGTTTTTGCAGGGTTTTCTGCTGACCGCATAGTTCACTTTCTATTTTCTGCCTATTTATATTAGTGGGCCTCACTTTGCTGAATCTAGTTCATCTCTACGTTTGTTTTCCTCTTACCTCACCGTTATTATTTGTTGGGGGCTTTCTATATCTTTGGGGTTAATTTCCCTGGAGGCAAGTGAGGTCTTATTTTCCCTTTAGAGGTAGTCAGTAGTGTTGAGCATTCCGATACCGCAAGCCGGGTATCGGAATTCCGATACCGAGATCCGATACTTTTGTGGTATCGGGTATCGGTATCGAAACAACATTAATGTATAAAAGAAAGAATTAAAATAAAAAATATTGCTATACTCACCTCTCCGACGCAGCCTGGACCTCACCGAGGGAAGCGGCAGCGTTCTTTGCTTAAAATTTGCGCGTTTACTTCCTTCCGTGACGTCACGGCTTGTGATTGGTCGCGTGCCACCCATGTGGCCGCGACGCGACCAATCACAGCAAGCCGTGCCGTAATTTTCAGGTCCTTCAGGATTTTAAAATTACGTTCCAGCTTCTGATTGGTCGCGTCGCGGTCACATGGGCGACGCGACCAATCACAAGCCGTGACGTCACGGGAGGCAGGAAACGCGCGCATTTTAAAATTACGTCCCGGCTTGTGATTGGTTGCGTCGCGGCCCATGTAACCGCGACGCGACCAATCACAGCAAGCCGTGACGTAATTTCAGGTCCTTCAGGATTTTAAAATTACGTTCCGGCTTGTGATTGGTCGCGTCGCGGTCACATGGGCGACGCGACCAATCACAAGCCGTGACGTCACGGGAGGCAGGAAACGTGCGCATTTTAAAATTACGTCCCGGCTTGTGATTGGTTGCGTCGCGGCCCATGTGACCGCGACGCAACCAATCACAAGCCGGGACGTAATTTTAAAATGCGCGCATTTCCTGCCTCCCGTGACATCACGGCTTGTGATTGGTCTCGTCGCCCATGGGACCGCGACGCGACCAATCACAAGCCAGAACGTAATTTTAAAATCCTGAAGGACCTGAAAATTACGTCACGGCTTGCTGTGATTGGTCGCGTCGCGGCCACATGGGCGGCATGCGACCAATCACAAGCCGTGACGTCACGGAAGGAAGTAAACGCGCGAATTTTAAGCAAAGAACGATGCCGGTTCCCTCGGTGAGGTCCAGGCTGCGTCGGAGAGGTGAGTATAGCAATATTTTTTATTTTAATTCTCTCTTTTACACATTAATATGGATCCCAGGGCCTGAAGGAGAGTTTCCTCTCCTTCAGACCCTGGGAACCATCAGGGATACCGTCCGATACTTGAGTCCCATTGACTTGTATTGGTATCGGGTATCGGTATCGGATTGGATCCGATACTTTGCCGGTATCGGCTGATACTTTCCGATACCGATACTTTCAAGTATCGGACGGTATCGCTCAACACTAGTAGTCAGTTCTCCGGCTGGCTCGAGACGTCTGTTATGATCCTAATGGCAGAGGATCTCAGGAGTACAAGCTAAGTCTGCAAACCAAAAACCTGCTCATAGGGAAGTGGTAACTTGACTGACCGTATACCTGATCCTAACACAAACAACTAGCAGCAGCCGGGGAACGTACCTACGTTGGTTCTAGACGTCTCGCGCCAGCCGGAGAACTAACTAACCTTTTCAGAGAAAATAAGACCTCTCTTGCCTCAAGAGAAAGGGACCCCAAAGTAATAATACAAGCCCCCAACAAATAATAACGGTGAGGTAAGAAGAAATGACAAACGTAAGAATGAACTAGATTTAGCAAAGAGAGGCCCACTGACTAATAGCAGAAAACCGAAAGATGACTTATACGGTCAGCAAAAACCCTACAAAAAATTCCACACTGAGTATCCAAGAACAAAAATAAGGGAAATTCAAATGCACAAAAATAAGAAAGCAGGACTTAGCTTATCTTGCAAAATCAGGAGACCAGGAGGCAGGAGGAAACAGACAGGGTCTGATAACAACGAATCCAGGCACAATACAGAGTATCCAGGAAGTTTATATAGGCACACCCAGGCCAAACGAAGCAGGTGAGTGCCAACCTGGGGAAAGACACTCCAAGTGCCATACCGCTAATGACCACAAGAGGGAGCCAAGAACTATAGTTCACAACAGTACCCACCCTTTAAGGAGGGGTCACCGAACCCTCACCAAGACCACCAGGGCGATCAGGATGAGCAGCGTGAAAGGCACGAACCAAATCGGCCGCATGAACATCGGAGGCGACCACCCAGGAATTGTCCTCCTGACCATAGCCCTTCCATTTGACCAGACACTGAAGTCTCCGTCTAGAGAGACGAGAGTCCAAGATCTTCTCCACCACATACTCCAACTCGCCCTCGACCAACACCGGAGCAGGAGGCTCAACAGCAGGAACCATAGGCACCACGTACTTCCGTAACAAAGACCTATGGAACACATTGTGAATGGCAAACGACACCGGAAGATCCAAACGAAATGACACCGGATTAAGGACTTCCAAAATTTTATAAGGACCAATAAAGCGAGGCTTAAATTTAGGAGAGGAAACCTTCAGAGGGACATACCGAGAAGACAACCAAACCAAATCCCCAACACGAAGTCGAGGACCCACACCGCGGCGGCGGTTGGCAAAGTGCTGAGCCTTCTCCTGTGACAACTTCAAGTTGTCGACCACAAGATTCCAAATCCGCTGCAACCTATCCACCACGGAATCCACCCCAGGACAGTCAGAAGGTTCAACATGACCCGAGGAAAACCGCGGATGAAAACCAGAGTTGCAGAAAAATGGCGAAACCAAAGTGGCGGAACTTGCCCGATTATTAAGGGCAAACTCGGCCAGAGGCAAAAAAGTAACCCAATCATCCTGATCCGCAGAAACAAAACATCTCAAATAAGCCTCCAGCTTCTGATTAGTTCGCTCAGTTTGGCCATTAGTCTGAGGACGAAAGGCAGACGAAAATGACAAATCGATGCCCATCCTAGCACAAAAGGATCTCCAGAATCTGGACACAAACTGGGAACCTCTGTCAGACACGATATTCTCAGGAATGTCGTGTAAACGAACCACATTCTGAAGGAACACAGGAACCAAATCGGAAGAGGAAGGCAACTTAGGCAAGGGCACCAAATGGACCATCTTGGAAAAACGATCACAGACCACCCAGATGACAGACATTCCTTGAGACACCGGAAGATCTGAAATGAAATCCATGGAAATGTGCGTCCAAGGCCTCTTCGGGACGGGCAAGGGCAAAAGTAACCCGCTGGCACGAGAACAGCAAGGCTTAGCCCGAGCACAAATCCCACAGGACTGCACAAAAGATCGCACATCCCGCGACAGGGACGGCCACCAAAGGGACCTAGCCACCAAATCTCTGGTACCAAAAATCCCAGGATGCCCTGCCAACACTGAGGAATGAACCTCGGAAATAACTCTACTGGTCCATTTATCAGGAACAAACAGTCTGTCAGGTGGGCAAGAGTCAGGTCTACCAGCCTGAAATCTCTGCAACACACGTCGCAAATCAGGAGAAATGGCCGACAAGATTACTCCCTCTTTAAGAATACCCGCTGGTTCTGTGACTCCAGGAGAGTCAGGCACAAAACTCCTAGAAAGAGCATCAGCCTTCACATTCTTTGAACCAGGCAGGTATGAGACCACAAAGTCAAAACGGGAGAAAAACAACGACCAACGAGCCTGTCTAGGATTCAGGCGCTTAGCGGACTCGAGGTACATCAGATTTTTATGATCAGTCAAGACCACCACACGATGCTTAGCTCCCTCGAGCCAATGACGCCACTCCTCAAATGCCCACTTCATAGCCAACAACTCCCGATTACCACCATCATAGTTCCGCTCAGCAGGCGAAAACTTCCTAGAAAAAAAAGCACATGGTCTCATCACAGAGCAACCAGAGCCTTTCTGTGACAAAACAGCCCCTGCACCGATCTCAGAAGCGTCTACTTCAACCTGAAAGGGAAGTGAGACATCAGGCTGGCACAAAACAGGCGCCGAAGTAAACCGGCGCTTCAGCTCCTGGAAAGCCTCCACGGCCGCAGGAGCCCAATTAGCAACATCAGAACCCTTCTTGGTCATATCCGTCAAAGGTTTTACAATGCTAGAAAAATTGGCAATAAAACGACGGTAGAAATTAGCAAAACCCAAGAACTTCTGAAGACTCTTAACGGACATGGGTTGAGTCCAATCATGAATAGCTCGGACCTTGACTGGGTCCATCTCCACAGTAGAAGGGGCGAAAATAAAACCCAAAAAAGAAACCTTCTGCACTCCAAAGAGACACTTTGAGCCCTTCACAAACAAAGCATTATCATGCAAAACCTGGAACACCATCCTGACCTGCTTTACATGAGAATCCCAATCGTCAGAGAAAACCAGAATATCATCCAGATAAACAATCATAAATTTATCCAGATACTTCATGATGCATGAAGGACTGAAACACCGAGGGGGCATTTGAAAGCCCAAAAGGCATCACCAAGTACTCAAAATGACCTTTGGGCGTGTTGAACGCAGTTTTCCATTCATCTCCCTGCTTAATGCGCACAAGGTTGTACGCACCGCGAAGATCTATCTTAGTGAACCACTTGGCACCCTTAATCCGGGCAAACAAGTCCGACAATAGTGGCAAAGGATATTGAAATTTGACAGTGATTTTATTCAAAAGCCGGTAGTCTATACACGGTCTCAAAGAGCCGTCTTTCTTGGCCACAAAAAAGAATCCCGCACCAAGAGGGGAAGAGGATGGACGAATATGTCCCTTCTCCAAAGACTCCTTAATATAAGCACGCATCGCGGCATGCTCAGGTACAGACAGATTAAACAGTTGTCCCTTAGGAAATTTACTACCAGGAATCAAATCAATAGCGCAGTCACAGTCCCTATGAGGAGGAAGGGCACTGGACCTGGACTCACTGAATACATCCTGATAGTCCAACAAATACTCAGGGACTTCAGAAGGAGTAGAAGAAGCAATAGACACCAACGAGGAATCGCAATGAATTCCCTGACAACCCCAACTTGACACGGACATTGCCTTCCAATCCAAAACTGGATTATGGGTCTGTAACCATGGCAGACCCAGAACGACCAAATCCTGCATTTTATGCAAAACAAGAAAACGAATCACCTCCCGATGTTCAGGAGTCATGCACATGGTCACTTGTGTCCAATACTGCGGTTTATTCTCCGCCAATGGCGTAGCATCAATTCCTCTAAGAGGAATAGGATTTTCTAGAGGCTCTAGGACAAAACCACAGCGCTTGGCAAATGATAAATCCATAAGACTCAGGGCAGCACCTGAATCCACAAATGCCATAACAGGGTAGGAAGATAATGAGCAAATCAAGTCACAGACAAAATGAACTTGGGCTGCAAATTACCAATGGCGACAGGACTAACAGCCTTAGATGGCCGTTTAGAGCATGCTGAGATAACATGTGTAGAATCACCACAGTAAAAACACAACCCATTCTGACGCCTATGATTTTGCCGTTCGGTTCTAGTCAGGATTCTATCACATTGCATTGAGTCAGATGTCCGTTCAGACAACACCGCCAGAGGATTAGAAGTTTTGCGCTCCCGCAACCGCCGATCAACCTGGATGGCCAGAGCCATGGAATCATTCAGACTTGTAGGAATGGGAAAACCCACCATCACATTTTTAATGGCTTCAGAAAGGCCATTTCTGAAATTTGCGGCCAGAGCACACTCATTCCATTGAGTGAGCACGGACCATTTCCGAAATTTTTGACAGTACACCTCAGCTTCATCCTGGCCCTGAGAAATAGCCAGCAATGCTTTTTCTGCTTGTATTTCAAGATTGGGCTCCTCATAAAGCAATCCGAGCGCCAGAAAAAACGCATCAATATTTGCCAATGCCGGATCTCCTGGCGCCAATGAAAAAGCCCAATCCTGAGGGTCGCCACGCAAGAAGGAGATAACAATTTTAACTTGTTGAGCTGAGTCTCCAGACGAACGAGGTCTCAAAGATAGAAACAATTTACAATTATTCCTAAAATTCCCAAATTTAAATCGATCTCCAGAGAACAGCTCTGGAATAGGTATCTTGGGTTCTGACATAGGACTGCTAATAACAAAATCCTGAATACCCTGCACTCGTGCAGCAAGCTGATCCACACTAGTAATCAGAGTCTGGACATTCATGTCTGCAGCAAAGCTTCAAGCCACTCAGAGATAAAGGGGAGGAAGAAAAAAAAACAACAACTCAGACTTCTTTTCTTATAGTCCCGCTTAGCAATGCACTTTTGTTGGCCTGGATTACTGTTATGATCCTATGGGCAGAGGATCTCAGGAGTACAAGCTAAGTCTGCAAACCAAAAACCTGCTCATAGGGAAGTGGTAACTTGACTGACCGTATACCTGATCCTAACACAAACAACTAGCAGCAGCCGGGGAACGTACCTACGTTGGTTCTAGACGTCTCGCGCCAGCCGGAGAACTAACTAACCCTTTCAGAGAAAATAAGACCTCTCTTGCCTCAAGAGAAAGGGACCCCAAAGTAATAATACAAGCCCCCAACAAATAATAACGGTGAGGTAAGAAGAAATGACAAACGTAAGAATTAACTAGATTTAGCAAAGAGAGGCCCACTGACTAATAGCAGAAAATAGAAAGATGACTTATACGGTCAGCAAAAACCCTACAAAAAATTCCACACTGAGTATCCAAGAACCCCCACACCGACTAACGGTGTGGGGGGAGGATAACAGCCTCCCTTGTGCTTCCAGCAAAAACAGGAATCACATTTTAAACAAAGCTGGAACAAAATAAGGGAAATTCAAATGCACAAAAATAAGAAAGCAGGACTTAGCTTATCTTGCAAAATCAGGAGACCAGGAGGCAGGAGGAAACAGACAGGGTCTGATAACAACGAATCCAGGCACAATACAGAGTATCCAGGAAGTTTATATAGGCACACCCAGGCCAAACAAAGCAGGTGAGTGCCAAGCTGGGGAAAGACACTCCAAGTGCCATACCGCTAATGACCACAAGAGGGAGCCAAGAACTATAGTTCACAACAGACGTCTAGAAACAACGTAGGCACGTGCACCGGCTACTTTTAGTTGTGTGTTAGGATCAGGTATGTGGTTAGCCCAGTTTCCACCTCCCTAGAGCTGTTCTATGTTTTTGCAGACTTAGCCGGAATACCAGAGATCCTCTCCCACTAGGATCATAACAGTTCTCCCCTTCGAGCTCCTGTACGGCAGGCGAGTCCGGGGACCTCTTGGGTTGGTAAGAGAATCCTGGGAAGAGGAGCCGAACCCATCTGAAGTGTCCCTAGTGGAGGATGTCATACACTTCCATGACAAGATGCAGACCTTGACGCAGTTGGTGCATGATAACATGACGCAGGCTCAGGCTGATCAGAAGCACTGGTACGACCAGAACGCCCGGGAGCGGACCTACCACGTGGGTCAAAAGGTGTGGGTGCTGGTTCCCGTACCAACGGATAAGCTTCAGGCAGCCTGGGAGGGCCCGTACGTCGTCCAACAACAGCTCAACCCGGTAACCTACGTGGTCTGTTGTGAATTCTGCTCTTGGGCTCCCTCCGGTGGTTGTTAATGGTAGTGCAGTTGTCTTGGGGTTGTAATCCAGAGCAGGTGTTTCTGCTGATTGCAGCTCTACTAGGTATTTAGGTTTGCAGGATCCATTACTCCTGGCCAGTTGTCCATTGTTCTTGGAAGGATTGCATCTCTCTCTGGTTCCTCATGCTCTGCTGCCAATTCAGCTAAGATAAGTGTTTGGTTTTTTTTTGTCTCTGTGCACACATGCAGTGTACTTTGCAATTCAGTGCTATTCATTGTGTTTTTGTCCAGCTTAGACTTTGTTTGGATTTTTTAGTAATGCTGGATTCTCAGGAGTTGCAGATATACTTGCTAATTCTTTAGTTAGATGTAGAATATTTGTATTTTCTGCTGTGGATATTTTTAGAATTTTAATACTGACCGCTTAGAATTCTGTCCTATCCTTTCTATTTAGCTAGAAGTGCCTCTTTTGCTAAATTCTGTTTTTCTGCCTGCGTGTGTCTTTCCTCTTATACTCTCAGTCAATATTTGTGGGGGGCTGCCTATCCTTTGGGGTTTCTGCTCTGAGGCAAGATAGTACTCCCATTTCCACCTATAGGGGTATTTAGTCCTCCGGCTGTGTCGAGGTGTCTAGGACGGGTTAGGCACACCCCACGGCTACTTCTAGTTGCGGTGTCAGCTTAGGGTTTGCGGTCAGTACAGATACCACTTACTCCTGAGAAAGTCTCTCATGCGGCTCCACGGTCACCGGATCATAACAGTACAACTGGCCATCAATGAGTTAAATGCATCTCAGAAGAAGGGAAGAAAGGTGTTGAGCCATTTTTTTTCTGTAGCCTGTTTTTCCTTTCCTTCCCTCTTTTCCTCTGGGTGACTGAGGAGATTTGTGCTAGCATGGATGTTCAGGGATTAGTTTCTCGTGTAGACCAGCTTGCTGCTAGGGTACAGGGTATTTCTGATTATATTGTTCAGACTCCGCTTTTAGAGCCTAGAATTCCAACTCCTGATTTGTTTTTTGGGGACAGGTCCAAATTTTTGAGTTTTAAAAACAACTGTAAACTGTTTTTTGCTCTGAAACCTCGTTCCTCTGGTGATCCCATTCAGCAGGTTAAAATTGTCATCTCCCTGTTGCGTCGTGACCCTCAGGATTGGGCATTTTCACTGGAATCAGGGAATCCGGCCTTGCTTAATGTAGACGTCTTTTTTCAGGCTCTAGGATTATTATATGATGATGAACCAAATTCTGTGGATCAAGCGGAGAAGACCTTGTTGGCCCTGTCTCAGGGTCAAGAAGCGGCAGAGTTGTATTGTCAGAAATTTAGAAAATGGTCTGTGCTGACTAAATGGAATGAAGATGCTTT